>NC_081374.1:45015506-45105506 GCF_030684315.1 Stegostoma tigrinum | reverse complement strand
TGGCTCGCTGACTCTCTGTAACACCTCTCAGTTTGTCAGCTTCCAATAGCTGAGCTATACTATGTCGGGAGTGCAATATCACCTTCCCTTGTTGAGTCAAGGGGGAGGATGTTGTTAGTGCCCAAGGTAGCACATTGGATGGCTCGAACGCATAAGTGTTGTCCTATCAAGTCTGAATCCATTTTTCCAGAGTAGTATCCCACAGGCTGGAGCTTGTCTCCATGTCTGTGCAACATGACTGCAGATTGATTGCCACTGCTTTCACTGCAAAAGAGGTGAAAGGGCTTTTTCAGGTCAGGAAGCCCTAGTGCTCGAGTGGAGGCCAGTGTCTGTTTGATTTTAGCAATTTTTTTGATTTTAATTTTCAGTGTGCTAGACCTTCTTTTGGTAAGGTTTTGTAAGGGTCTGGCTAGTTCACTATAATTTTCTACAAAGGTCCTGTACTAATCAAATAGTCCTAATCCTAGTCTTACCCTTTAACAATAACTGTTTTTTAATCTCCAACATTGCAGTTTTCCAATGGAAATGTTACAGCCGCCTTGTGTTACTTGCCTTGGCAACTGGCTGGAGATTATTCTGCATCTGAATAAGCCCTTGTCCCTGCATATCTTCATGTCAGGCCCAACAATTGTCACATTTCTTATTGGGGCAGTTCTTGGTGAAGGGCCCACCTTTGTTGCACATGGAACACGTGTCGTCCTTTGGTTGTTTTTGGATTGGCCCCTGTCTGTGTGTGTTCCCTGTAACAACTGCTGCCAGGTTTTTAAAAACTATTCCCTTGGCTATTTCTACCTTCATAGCCCAAATGAGTACCTTAAGATAACAAGGTGTAGAACTGGATGAACACAGCAGACCCAGCAGCATCAGAGGAGCAGGAAAGCTGACATTTCGGGCCTAGACCCTTCATCAGAAATGGGGGAGGGGGAGTGTGTCTGAAATAAATGGAGAGAGAGGTGGAGGCGGATTGAAGATGGATAGAGGAGATGCTCCCATTTCTTTGCTCTGATTAGATTAGATTAGATTAGATTAGATTCCCTATTAACAGAGGTTTTTGACACACCGAGTGCCACACGACATAAAAAGGTGGTAAATAAAACTTAGACCCAAACTGTGGCCCAAGGTCTTCAAGCAGAGGCTCCTGGCTGGCTCATCCAACCTGTAGGAGCAAGGCTTCCCCAACCAGGGACAAAGACTCAGGAGGCAGACAGAATACAGGCATGTGTTACCTGCCCTGGTTAATGCAGGGAGTAGGCCAAAGGATCTTCCCCAAATCTGGCTTCAATGTGAAAACACAATCGTTTTCTTAATCTTCAGCTCGGATCGGAAGAAATATTAATGATACACTGTGATTTTACAGTAAATGCAGCTTTTTTATACATTGCGTTACAATAATCACAGCATGGCTACTGTAACCTCCCCTGCCCTTCTGTGGAACAATGCTGTAAAACACGTGATCAATGATGGCCATTCCTATACACAACCCTAGATTCTCATCAGTCTTTTATGCAGTTCAACAATTATTGTAATTACAAGGCTTGGGATCTTGAAGTTGCATTCCAAAGTTACTGCTGTTCTCTTTCAATCATGCCCTTCATGGCTAACCTCTAAGGATTGCTTGAATTCTATTATCCATTGCACTTGCTATGTCTTATCAAATTCTATTGCCCCTTTTTATATAAAAACAGTTGCTCCTGTTATAAAATTTATAACATTAATAATAATTATAATTTCCTACAATGATTTTTAGTTAATCAACAAGATATGCCAGGCATCTCTAACATTTTCCCTTCGTGCATTCATTACAAATCATTCATTTTAAACCTGTTATTATTGAAAGAAGCTCTGACTGGAACATATTAATATTGTAAGCAGTTTCAAAGAGACAGCTAATTTCTGCAAGATAACTTTAGCTGCCATTTTTATGGCTGAACACATCGTTTTCTTTAATGAGATGAGAATTAATTACCTGCTGTAGTTTTGTGATTTTTCAAACATTTTATGGATTTCAATTTCTGTGAAGTTTGTTACAGAGCTTCAAATTGTTCATCCTCGAATCTTCTTATTGAGCCACCTTTGCACTTTTTGGAACCTTGTTGTTCAGGTAATGGTCTCTTTTGCCTCGAAATGACCACCTTCTGAAAGGCAATTTTTTTTTAAGCTGATGTAAGGTTTTTAAATTTCAGCTATTTTGTGCCTCTTAAAAACAAACAGTTTAAGCAGACTTTTCTTCCGATTCTGGCCATTTTGTACCTCTTAGAAATTAACGGCTCCAACACCTCCTGACTCCACAAAGCCTGTCCACCATCTACAAGGCACTAGTCAGGAGTGTGATGGAATACTCCCCACTTACCTGGATAGGTGCAGCCCCGACAACACTTAAGAAGTGGACACCATCCAGGACAACGCAGCCCACTTATTTGGCACCACATCCACAAACATCCACCACCGACACTCAGTTGCAGCTGTGCTGTCTACAAGATGTGCAGCTGAAATTCACCAAAGATCCTCAGACAGCACCTTCCAAACCCACGATCACTTCCATCGCAAAGGACAAGGGCAACAGATACATGGGAACACCACCACTTTCAAATAGCCCTCCAAGTCACTCATCATCCTGACTTGGAAATATATCTCCACTCCTTCACTGTAGCTGGGTAAAGTCCTGGAATTCCCTCCCTAATGGTATTGCGGGACAACACACAGCAAATGGACTGTAGCAGTTCAAGAGGAAGCTCACCACGACCTTCTGAAGTGCAATGAGAGATGGGTGATAAATGCTGGCCAGCCAGTGACACCTACATCCCACAAATGAATGAACAAAAATATATCCGTGATAATGGGAACTGCAGATGTTGGAGAATCCAAGATAATAAAATGTGAGGCGGGATGAACACAGCAGGCCAAGCAGCATCTCAGGAGCACAAAAGCTGACGTTTCGGGCCTAGACCCTTCATCAGAGAGGGGGATGGAGTGAGGGTTCTGGAATAAATAGGGAGAGAGGGGGAGGCGGACCGAAGATGGAGAGAAAAGAAGATAGGTGGAGAGGAGAGTATAGGTGGGGAGGTAGGGAGGGGATAGGTCAGTCCAGGGAAGACGGACAGGTCAAGGAGGTGGGATGAGGTTAGTAGGTAAGGAGATGGAGGTGCAGCTTGGGGTGGGAGGAAGGGATGGGTGAGAGGAAGAACAGGTTAGGGAGGCAGAGACAGGCTGGACTGGTTTTGGGATGCAGTGGGTGGAGGGGAAGAGCTGGGCTGGTTGTGTGGTGCAGTGGGGGGAGGGGACGAACTGGGCTGGTTTAGGGATGCGGTGGGGGAAGGGGAGATTTTGAAGCTTGTGAAGTCCACATTGATACCATTGGGCTGCAGGGTTCCCAAGCGGAATACGAGTTGCTGTTCCTGAAACCTTCGGGTGGCATCATTGTGGCACTGCAGGAGGCCCATGATGGACATGTCATCTAAAGAATGGGAGGGGGAGTGGCCCATTTCCCATTTCCACTCCCCCTCCCATTCTTTAGATGACATGTCCATCATGGGCCTCCTGCAGTGCTACAATGATGCCACCCGAAGGTTGCAGGAACAGCAATTCATGTTCCGCTTGGGAACCCTGCAGCGCAATGGTATCAATGTGGACTTCACAAGCTTCAAAATCTCCCCTTCCCCCGCCGCATCCCAAAACCAGCCCAGTTCGTCCTCTCCCCCCACTGCACCACACAACCAGCCCAGTTCTTCCCCTCCACCCACTGCATCCCAAAACCAGTCCAGCCTGTCTCTGCCTCCCTAACCTGTTCTTCCTCTCACCCACCCCTTCCTCCCACCCCAAGCCGCACCTCCATCTCCTACCTACTAACCTCATCCCACCTCCTTGACCTGTCCATCTTCCCTGGACTGACCTATCCCCTCCCTACCTCCCCACCTATACTCTCCTCTCCACCTATCTTCTTTTCTCTCCATCTTCGGTCCGCCTCCCCCTCTCTCCCTATTTATTCCAGAACCCTCACCCCATCCCCCTCTCTGGTGAAGGGTCTAGGCCCGAAACGTCAGCTTTTGTGTTCCTGGGATGCTGCTTGGCCTGCTGTGTTCATCCAGCCTCACATTTTATTATCTTGAATAAAAATATACTTCATTCATACGCAAATTCAGACAAACAGATCATCTCACATGCAAATCCAGCAGCAGAAAGAAAACCCCCAGCTTTGAGCTGTAACCAAGAGAAGAAAAACAGCTTCCACAGTCAGTTTCAAGTTCCTAGCAGCTGCTACTGAAAAGCTAAAACTAAAATTCCTGTTTCTGTGGGCGTATGCCCCTCCCATTCAGGCTGCATCTATTATTCCAATTTATAAAAAACCAAGGTCTCACAAGCTGTTAACTTTGTAAGTTTTCAATAGACAGCTCACAAAACCCAGGACAAAATATTCCTCTTAAAGTCACAGAATTGTCACAGGACAAACACAAGGCAAATGCAGAACAATGTAGTTAGATTTAGAGTTATAAACCTCAGTGTGAAAAAGAAAAAGAGAATTATTTTAATGGCAGTATAGTGGGAAGTGTGGCTATATAAAGGTATCTCGGGGCCTTTCACACAAGTCAATGAAAGCAGATAGGCAAGAGCAGCAAACAATTCAGAAGGCAAATAGTATGTTGGCCTTCATTGCAAGATGATTGGAGGTCAGAAGTAGAGACATGGTACTGTAGGTATATGGGCCCTTTGTAAGACTACACCAAGTGTACTGCATGCACTATTGATCTCTCTATTTGAGACAAGATAAACTTACCTTCGAGGGAGTGCAGCAGAGGGTCACCTGGCCGATACCAGGGATTGTAGGACTGCTGGATGAGGACAGATTGGTCCAACTGGGCCTGTATTGGCTAGGGTTTAGAAGGATGAGAGAGAATCTGCTTGAAATACATCAAAGTCTAACAGGACTGAACAGGTTAGATGCGTGGAGGATGTTTGACCTATTTGGGGAGACTAGAATTGGGGCACACAGTCTCAGGATCTGAAATAACTCATTTAGGACTGAGATGAGGAAGCATTTTTCTTCACACAAACAGTAGGAGACCCATGGAATTCTGGGCCACATAAGGCTGTAGAAGTGGGTCACAGAGTGTGTTAAGAAAGAGATTGATGCATTTTTAGATACTGAAGTCATCAAGGAGCCTGGAGACAAAGTGGGAATATAGAGTTAATATCGGGGTTTAGGCATGATCATACTCGTATTCCTAGTGTCCATGATCACCAAAACTGGTGGTATCGTGGGTAGTGAAGAAGGTTACCTGAGAGTACACTGGGACCTTGATCAGATGTGCAAATGGACTGAGGAGTGGCAGATGGAATTTAATTGCGATAAATGTATGGTGCTGTGTTTTGGTAGGGCAGATCAGTGCAGGACTTACCTACTTAATGATTGGATCCTGGGAGTGTTGCTGAGCGAAGAGACCTTAGGGTGCAGGTTGATAGTTCCTCGAAAGTGGTGTCCCAGGTAGACAGGGTAGTGAAGAATGTGTTTGGTATGCCTGCCCTTATTGGTCAGTACATTGAATATAGCAGTTGCAGCTGTACAGGATATTCGTCAGGCCACTTTTGGATCAATGTGTCCAGTTCTGGTCTCCTTGCAATAGGAAAGATGTTGTGAAACTTGAAAGGGTTCACAAAAGATTTACAAGGATGTTGCCAGGGTTGGAGGGTTTGAGCTGCAGGGAGAGGCCGTCTTCAGCTGTCTTCCCTGCACTGTCAGAGGCTGTGAGGTGACCTTATAGAAGTTTATAAAATGATAAGGGTCATGGATAGGATGAGTGGCCAAGGTCTTTTCACAAGGGTAGGGGAGTCTAAGGTTTAAGATGAAAGGGGAAAGATTTAAAAGGACCTAAGGGACAACGTCTTAATGCAGCGTGTATGGAATGAGCTGCCAGAAGTGGTTGAGGCTGGTACAATTACAACATTTAAAAAACATCTGGATGGGTACATGAATAGGAAGAGTTTCCAGGTATTTGGGCAAAATGCTGGCAACTGGAACTGGATTAATATAGGATATCTGGTCAGCATGGACAAGTTGGACCGAAGGATCTGTTTCCATGCTGTATTTCTATGATTCTATTCTATTACTGTGTATCAAAGTATTGGGAGATCCAAGAATAAGCCATTGGGGATCAGTCATGAGACAGTAAAATTACTATTTAAGATGATCTCTGTTCTGCTCTGAGATAGTTTTTGCTTCTCACAATGTACATTTACTCTGAACCTCTGTTATTACTGATTCCAGGTAGAGTAAAATATCAGCCAACTGTGTTTGTGCGAATAGAGTAGGGACCAGTCTCAGACAGGGTATTGAGGCTGGTTAATCATTTGATCAGATGGAACATAAAGACAGGAAAGAGGATTAGAAACAGCATTTGAAGGAAGGACCTCAGATAGAAATAAGGTTGAGCTAACAATGATGTTATCAACTGAAAGCAGGAAGTTCATATTTGGGTAAAGGGCAGCATGGTGGCTCAGTGGTTAGCACTGCAGCCTCACAGTGCCAGGGACCCGGGTTCAATTCCAGCCTCGGGTAACTGTCTGTGTGGAGTTTGCACATACTCCCCGTGTCTGCGTGGCCTTCCTCCGGGTGCTCCGGTTTCCTCACACGGTCCAAAGATGTGCAGGCTAGGTGGATTGGCCATGCTAAATTGCCCGTAGTGTTCAGGGGTGTGTGGGTTATAGGGGGATGGGAATGAGTCTGGGTGGGATGCTTCAAGGGGCGGTGTGGACTTGTTGGGCCGAAGGGCCTGTTTCCACACTGTAGGGAATCTAACCTAATCTAAATGACAGGGTTGGGCCACCCAACAGGTTATTCACCAACAGTTGATTCAGTGAGTACTATGAGAGACGGTTTACCTACACTACTAGAATAGATGCTTCTAGTTGTTAAACATTTGCCAATCTAGTTAATGCTTCAGAGTCAGGTCCCAGTCACCCTGTGCTCCAAGATACAGACAAGACAGACCGTCTTCAGTGGGCAGAGTGTATAATTGAAATCTCTTTCTACTCTTAGCACATGAGTGTGATGGAATACCAGGCTCCCAGGTTCAGTGTGGAGACTCTGGACTCCGTATATCTCGGAGATCGGGACAGTGCTCTGGTCCTGGATGTTCCTTGTGGGACGGGGCTAGTGGCTGAAGGGGTAAGAGATGCTGCAAGTATAAGTGAATACCACAGAAATAACAATTTTGTGGATCCTTTATTCCTGAGATAATTAGAAACCATCATTTCCCCAAACAAAGACTGACAATTTGTAAATTGCTTGGGAAGTTAAAACTTCCCAGAGGAAATTAACATGCATCTGGAAAGCTTGAAAACATTCCCAACACTGAATTAGAGTCTTACACTGTGGAGGATTCCAAATTGTGCCTTGAATAGCTCCTGAGAAAATGTAATTTGGATAGATATCATGGCGAACCCCCTGAGTTGGTTTACAATTGACGTTCCCACTGATTCCCCCTTCCCATACTCCACTCTCCAGCACAGCTTGACTATCCCTGCTCACCCTGACAAAGCCTCCAAGCTCTATATCATCCAGAAGTCCCCTGACTAACCCGTCCCTGAATGCCACGACTTCCCAATACCCTACACCAGACCTGACTACCCCACCACCAGGAAACTAACCCCAATCCCAAGACTACACCTTCGATCCCTGGGCCTGCATGCTATCCCCTCAGCAAATACAAAGACCTCTCTCTTACCTCACCAACAATCCATCTGTTCAGGGATTTTAGAAGTGTTATTTTGTTTGTGCTCTAACAATAAGACACTCTCCACGGTTATCCTTCTAATTTACACAGTTAACACCTTGCACGGTCTTCTGAATCTGGCTGGGTGGAACACAAAATGGGCTAGTTTCTGTTAGCGAGTGACACTCATTGTTTGACTGCACATGAGAATGGTGAGAGAGAGAGGGAGAATGAGAATCAAACCATATGATGTTTGAGACAGTTAAAAGCTCTTTTTTTCTGACGTATCAGCTTGCAGTTTATTATAGTTGATTAAAATCCTGCTCCAAATCACACCATGGAGCCTCATATTGGGTGGCTCTTCACATCAAGCTTCATAAAATCCCCAGGAGACAATGGGAACGGCAGATGCTGGAGAATCCAAGATAACAAAGTGTGGAGCTGGATGAACACAGCAGGCCAAGCAGCATCTCAGGAGCACAAAAGCTGATGTTTCGGGCCTAGGCCCTTCATCAGAAAAGGGGGATGGGGAGAGAGTTCTGAAATAAGTAGGGAGAGAGGGGGAGGCGGACCGAAGATGGATAGAGAAGATATGTGGAGAGGAGAGTATAGGTGGGGAGGTAGGGAGGGGATAAGTCAGTCCGGGGAGGACGGACAGGTCAAGGGGGTGGGATGAGGTTAGTAGGTAGGAAATGGAGGTGCGTCTTGAGGTGGGGGGAGAGGATAAGTGAGAGGAAGAACAGGTTAGGGAGGCGGGGATCAGCTGGGCTGGTTTTGGGATGCAGTGGGGGGGAAGGGAGATTTTGAAGCTTGTGAAATCCACATTGAAACCATTTGGCTGCAGAGTTCCCAAGCGGAATATGAGATGCAGTTGCTGCAACATTCCAGTGGCATCATTGTGGCACTGCAGGAGGCCCAGGATGGACATGTTGTCTAAGGAATGGGAGGGGGAGTTAAAATGGTTCGCGACTTGGAGGTGCAGTTGTTAATTGCGAACCGAGCATACATGTTCTGCAAAGCAGTCCCCAAGCGTCCACTTGGTATCCCCAATGTAGAGAACGCCACACCGGGTACAGCGGATGCAGTATACCACATTGGCAGATGTGCAGGTGAACATCTGCTTGATGTGGAAAGTCATCTTGGGGCCTGGCTTGGGGGTGAGGGAGGAGGTGTGGGGCAAGTGTAGCACTTCCTTCGGATGCAGGGGAAAGTGCCAGGTGTGGTGGCGCTGGAGGGGAGTGTGGAGCGGACAAGGGAGTCCTGGAGAGAGCAGTCTCTCCGGAAGGCAGACCAGGGTGGGGATGGAAAATTTTCTTCGGAGGTGGGGTCGGACTGCAGATGGTGGAAGTGTTGGAGGATGATGTGTTGTATCCGGTGGTTGGTGGGGTGGTACGTGAGGACGAGGCTAATTTTCTTTTGGCGGTTATTGCAGGGGCGGGGTGTGAGGGATGTGTTGCGGGAAATGCGGGAGACATGGTCAAGGGCGTTCTTGACCACTGCAGGGGTGAGTTGTGGTCCTTGAAGAACGAGGGCATCTGGGATGTACAGGAGTGGAATGTCTCATCCTGGGAGCAGATGCGGCAGAGGCAAAGGAATTGGGAATAGGGGATGGAATTTTTGCAGGAAGGTGGATGGGAGGAGGTATATTTGAGGTAGCTGTGGGAGTTGGTGAGCTTGAAATGGACATCGGTTTCTAGGTGGTTGCCTGAGATGGAGACAGAGAGGTCCAGGAAGGTGAGGGATGTGTTGGAGATGGTCCAGGTTCCCCGCAACATCCCTTCCACAGTGGTCGAGAACGCCCTCGACAGTGTCCCCCACATTTCCCGGAACTCATCCCTCACACCCCGCCCCTGCAATAACCGCCAAAAGAGAATCACCCTCATCCTCACATACCACCCCACCAACCTCCGGATACAACGCATCATCTTCCGACACTTCCGCATTCTACAATCCGACCCCACCACCCAAGACATTTTTCCATCCCCACCCTTGTCTGCTTTCCGGAGAGACCACTCTCTCCAGGACTCCCTTGTTCGCTCCACACTCTCCTCCAACCCCACCACACCCGGCACTTTCCCCTGCATCCGAAGGAAGTGCTACACTTGCCCCACACCTCCTCCCTCACCCCCAAGCCAGGCCCCAAGATGACTTTCCACATCAAGCAGATGTTCACCTGCACATCTGCCAATGTGGTATACTGCATCCGCTGTACCCATTGTGGTGTTCTCTACATTGGGGAAACCAAGTGGAGGCTTGGGGACCGCTTTGCAGAACACCTATGGTCGGTTTGCAATTAACAACTGCACCTCCCAGTCGCGAACCATTTTAACTCCCCCTCCCATTCCTTAGACAACATGTCCATCCTGGGCCTCCTGCAGTGCCACAATGATGCCACTGGAATGTTTCAGCAACAGCAACTCATATTCCGCTTGGGAACTCTGCAGCCAAATGGTTTCAATGTGGATTTCACAAGCTTCAAAATCTCCCCTCTCTCCACTGCATCCCAAAACCAGCCCAGCTCGTCCCTGCCTCCCTAACCTGTTCTTCCTCTCACCTATCCTCTCCCCCCACCTCAAGCTGCACCTCCATTTCCTACCTACTAACCTCATCCCACCCCCTTGACCTGTCTGTCCTCCCCGGACTGACCTATCCCCTCCTTACCTATACTCACCTCTCCACCTACCTTCTCCTCTATCCATTTTCGGTCTACCTCCCCCTCTCTCCCTATTTATTTCAGAACCCTCTCCCCATCCCCCATTTCTGATGAAGAGTCTAGGCCCAAAATGTCAGCTGTTGTACTCCTGAGATGCTGCTTGGTCTGCTGTGTTCATCCAGCTCCAAAATTTGTTATCTCATAAAATCCCCAGGTGACAATTTGAGCAGACCATCAGCTGCTTCCTGATTTAGAAGTAACGTAAAAAAAAATCTGTTTTCTTCAGCTGCAGAAGCTGGGATTCAAAAATTTCCATGGGATAGAAGGCAGCAAACGAATGTTGCAAATAGCTGAATCCAGAGGACTATATCAGAGACTGACACAACACATGGTAACTACAGATAACCCACTGCCAGTACAACCAGGTAAGTATCTGCGTCTCCCTTATCGAACTAGTGCTCATGGAGCCCAGGGAACAGGGTCCACTGTTCTGTCAATCATCTGAAGTTTGGTTCCTTTGTGGAGCTTGTCCAAATATTTCAGAGATCTTCAGTGAGTTTCTCCACTGGTGAAGCAGTGGGATCTTCAATCTGACTGACTGGGTTTAAAGGGAAACTCGATTCATTTCTCTTTAAGTTTTCCTCTCAGTTTGTTTGATGCGATGTGTTTGCCTGTGCAGAGTCTAATCAGGCTGTTTGTTGATTGAATTATTGTAGATTCCTATGGTATAGTGATGATTGTCGGTGGACTGGCTCAACAACATCTGCCCTGGGAAATCCTTCCCGAAATGCTGAGAGTCACCAAATCAGGTGAGCAGAAAGGTCCATCACTATCCAACCAGTCGGCCCATCTTTGTGGGACCCCGCAGGAAGTACCACCCAAACAAGATGGCTGCCACAAAGTGAAAACATCAAGGGACAGGTATAATTCTCAATAGTAATTCCTGAAAAGAGAAGAGGGTACAGAACCTTCTTGGGCCCTGAGCAATATGGTTAATGGGGTGACACCTGGTGACAGAATGACATGAGATACAGCGATGCATTTTTCAATGTCAGGAAGAACTTACTGCATCCGTTAACAGAGTCCTGGGTGTTAAGGAGAGATTCTCACGAGGTGGTTTGCCAGTTAACTATTAAACAGGCTAATAGCTTGTTAACCACCTTATTTACTCCACATTTTGCATCATTAAAATGCACTCTCCTATCATTCCACTCACTGTGTGGAAATCAGGATTGGAATCCTATCAGATACGTCCCAACTTCTGCTGGCCATTGGTTTCAAAGAGCCTCCATTTTGTCACCAGACAATAACATCTGATGGCTATGTCGAAGGGCACTAGCCATGCATCCACCCTCATCCACACACATTGGAATCTGATAAATGCCAACCCCTCAGCAACCTTAAAGTTCCTCTCTGATCCACTTTCAGGACACTCGAGAGAGAGTAAGTAGCACCAACAAGCTGCTGCCAGGGCACTGCTCACAGGGAATGGCATCGAGCTGTAACGTTGGACTGTGCTGCATCTCAGGGCTGCTTGATTGCTCTGTTCACACTAACTCACTCAGCACCTACCTACCTGCCCATAGCACCCCTTCCCAGCTTTGACCATATACAGGAGATTGGTTGGGCCTCTTTTGGAATATTGTGTGCAATTCTTGTCTCTCTGCTATAGGAAGGATGTGATGACTTGAAAGGCTTTAGAAAAGATTTGCAAGGATGTTGTGCCAGGGTTGGAGCTATCAGGAGAGGCTGAATAGACTGGGGCTATTTTCCCTGGAGCATCGGAAGCTGAGGAGTGGCCTCATAGGTCTTTATAAAATCACGAAGGACATGGATAAAGAGACCCAGGGTTGGGTGTTCAAAACTAGAGGGCAAAGGTTTGAGGTGAGAAGGGAGAGATTTAAAAAGGATCTCAGGTGCAGCTTTTTTACACAGGGTGGTGTTTGTATGGAATGAGCTGTCAAAGGAAGTGGTGGAGGCTGGTACAGCTACAACATTTAACAGACATCTGGATGGGTACATGAATAGAAAGAGTTTAGAGGGATATGGGCCAAATGCCAGCAAATGGGATTAGATTTATATGGGATATCTGGTCGGCATGGGCGGGTTGAACCGAAAAGTCTGTTTTTGTGTTTTACGTCCCTATGATTCTATTTTGGGGAGCATATAGGCGCTAGTCCTGAGTCCAGTCAAGAGGGTGAGGGGTGGGATTGCTGTTGGTTGGGTGATCCTGTAACATCAGTTCACAGGGACAGTTCACACATTCCAGCAGCTTGATTACATCAGCTATTTTCTTGCACTGGTCACAGTCAGTTGGTAAGTCCAAATATAATGGGGGGAATGGACAATGGTCAGTCCTGTCAGGCCAGGGGCAGCAGTCAGGGGAATTGCACCTTGTCAGTGAACAGCAAAGACAAGAGTCTAGTCAGTCATAGGTAAGGGCTCATGAGAGCCAGTCAGAAATCTGAGGTGAGTACAGTCCTGTGGTCCCCATGTTGATCAGTAAGGAAGGTTGAAGAGGGACAGTAGGAACAAAATTCACTCAAAAGAGCGTTCATTGCCAAAAAGAAGTGGTCAGTCAAGCCTGAATGGGGAAACAGCAAAGGTTTATGTTGAGATGGGTACAAGAATAGTGACAGTTGGAGGAAAGTGAAGGAATAAGGATTATGTATTGAATTCCATTTTGGGAGGGCATGCTAGCAAATGGGAGGGTTGGGGTTATTGGCAGAGACCCAAAAGTGACCTCGTTAGAGGCAGACCAGAAGACCCCTGAGGGAGATGAAGATATTTACTTCATCACCGTCATATAACTCTATGGACTCTATGGGCTACAGTGATGAATTACTGTTGGACATTGGAGCAGAAATAGACCATTCAGCTCCTCCATTCAGTGAGGTCATGGTTAATCTGATCATCTCAACTTCACTTTCTTGCCTTTTCTCCGTAGCTCTCAATTCCCTTACTGATTAAAAGTCTGTCTATCTGTCCTTGAATAACTTAGCGATTCAACCTTGACATTCCCCTGCTGTAAAATAATTCCTCAGACCCACTGCACTCCCAAAGTATAAATTTCTCTTCATCTCTATGTGCAGCGTGTTGTTCCGACATTATGCCCACTGCTCTGCATTATCCCTGTCAAGTTGTTAAAAAGTTTTTAATGTTTCAATAAGGTTTACTCTCATTCTTCTGAATGAAATGAGTACAGGCCCAACTCACTCAATTCTCCTTGTGAAACATTGTCTGATAACAGCTGAGTGAATTTTCACTGGACTACCTCCAATGCCAGTTTTCCTTGGATAATTTCTAGATAAGGGGATAGGAACTATTTGTGTCATCCACAAATTTGGCTAACTCTCCTCATCCAAATCATTAGTATGCTTCATAAATAATTGTGGCCCTAGTACTGATCCATGTGACTGACCCTTAGTTACAGATTGCCATAGTGAAAATAGAACATAGAACATAGAACAGTACAGCACAGAACAGGCCCTTCAGCCCACAATGTTGTGCCGACCATTGATCCTCAAAATGCCCCCCTTATCCCAACTCTCTGTCTTTTAGCAATTCATTAATGCTTTGTCCATGCTAATATACCATTTCCAACATCATGGGCTCTTGTCTAATTAAGTAATCTAATATGCAGAACATTTTAAAATGGCTTCTGAAATTCCAACAATATTACGTCCACTGCTTCCTCTTCATATATCCAGCTTATTAATGAAATAACTCCATGGAGGACCAGTATCCCAGCACCAACTCACCTTTTCATTTACACATGGAGAGTTCTTACCTCTAGTACTACCTCATTCAGAAACAGCTCTCAAAGTGCCAGAACCCTGACACTCCTGTTTATATCTGTCAGCCAGGGCTCCCTATTGTGTCAGATTAACAGCCCCAATCAGGGAACTCACATTCTATCAGGTCCAGCTGGCTGACCCCATTACAATCATTACATCCCTCCTCCTCTGAATCCACCTGATGACAGGGCTATGCTCCGAAATTTTGTTTTATCAAATAAACCTGTTGGACTATAACATGAAGGTGTATGATTTCTGGCCTTGCCTGCCCCAGCCCGAAACAGCACCTCCACATCTGAGTCCATTGACATAGGTCGTCCTTTTTCTTAGACAGCACCCTGAGGTGTTTGAACACTGGGACAGGTTCCTCTGACTTAGCGCCCAGTACGGGAGGCATGAAATGCAAGGGAGATTGCCTCCTCACACAGAGCACCCTGGTAGAAATCCACTCATCTTCCGATAGCAAAGGTGCTGAAGTGGCTACATTTGTCATGTCCAACTCTGATTCAGAGGAGTCACCAGTGTTTGACTGAAAGTGTGGACCCACAGATTCCAACAGCTTTTCCAACTTTTCCAAGGGGCAGGGCACATTTTGTTCCCACACCATTTGCAAATCTGCAGCTTTGAACTGGTCCATGGGCTTGTCCAGGACCATCACACCTTCAGAACTTTGTTTGTCACTGGTCCTGAGCTCGCGTTGACCATGCCTCTTCCCCATGCAGGGCCATTTCCGTAACTCTTACACCAAACTTCGCTCCCCTATCAAACTGTCCCTCTCGCTTGGGCATTTATCCAGCTGTGAAAAGTGGTTTACCATTTGTTTAAAATGCTCACAAAGGTGAACTGACCCATTGGGCTTTACAATCAGTATGAGTTGTGCTGCCCGTTCCACAAACTTGATTGGTTTGAGGATTCCTTCACTGATCAGCTTCCTGATTTTGGCCTTTACTTTTGCCCTTGAGGCAAATAGCACTAGGAATGCCTTGAAGAATTATGGAATTGCCTCCTGGTTGGCATATAAGTTGGCCTTGGCTCCTCTGTTGGTCCTAGACCTTCCTGAAAAATATCCAGATATTTAATTAGGACTTCACTCAGGCAGCCATTTTCCAATTGAAAAATCTTGAGTCAATCCAGGTGAATCTCTCACAACCAATTGCACCCCATTGAGCTTGAGCCTGAGCCATTTATAACCATCAGTGATCATCTCTCCTTTTCAGAAGAGACAGGAACCAAAATTGAACCCTTAATCTGTAAGTATTCCCCAATATAGGTTCTCAGTGTTGCTGAGGTCTTACACAAACTTAATGGCTATAGTGCAGAACAAATTGTGTTGAAGACCGGTTCCGTGACTTTTGATACAGCCAATCCAGCATTGCCCTCCATTAGAACTGGGTGACCATTTAAACGGATGTTTATTTTGACTGGTTCTGATTTGGATGAGCATAAACAATTTAACTGTTCCAAACCAGATGTAGGTGCACTTCCAGGGACAGTACTCTCCTATATAGTGGCCTATGATGTATCTTATTTGATTTAGGTCCAGTGGGACTCTTGAGCTATCTCGAGCCTGCATACCGGCAGCAACTGCCATGGCTTGCTCACCCTGATGCTGAAGAAACTTTTAACTGTTTGGCCAAGGCTTTACTTTGTTTTGGGGTTTTGCTGTGGGTCAGTCTAGAGACTCTCTGATCAGGAGATGTCCTGAGTGAGGCTGTGTAACTTTGTAATTCATTCAAGTGGCATCCCCCGGCTCGGCTGGACAGCACATCCACTTCAATTGGAAAACCCTGCGTCTTGTACATTCCACTGGCCACACTTTCCAATGATAAAGCAGCTGTTTGAAGCCCAGTTGGGCTTTACTTCATCAGCATTTTTGCTCAGCCACATAATTAATCCCACATACCAAATGGTCTCTTAGCATCTCACAAAGGGTTAAACCACAGTCACATATTTTGCCTATCATATTAGCCTCATCAGAAATTCGGAAACGGATTGCCCTGTTCAGAATTTCACAATTAGAGGAAGCTTGTGGCCGTAATATTCCTTAACTATGCCTGTCACTTCTCCTAAGTTTGTAATAGGGAAAATCAGGCTCATAATAACTGAAAAAGCAACAGCTCCACATGCCATCAGGAGAATTGCACATTGCTTTTTATCCGTCACAATGTCATTTGCATGGAAAAAAGAATGCATTCTTTCCACATACTGAGCCCAGTCTTCATGATTGAACAAGTCAATCTTCTGAAATAAAGGCATGATGTAAGAAATCCTCACCCCAACTCCATGGTGACTGTTGCAATGAGTCTTTCCAGAGACATGCTTTATTCCCCTTTGCCACTGAAGGCCTGTATCCCATCATCAAGTCACCCTTTATTTAGACGTGGAGAGTTCTTACCTCTCCAACTGCCTCATTCAGAATCAACGCTCAAAGTGCCAGAACCTCTAACATTCCACATTTTATTTGTCAGCCAGGGCTCCCAAATTGAGCAAGATTACTTGTAGGTTTACTGTCAAAGTGGAGGTTGGGTCACTCAGCAGGATGGCTGGTGAGTGATGCCAGCAACATGGGATCAATTCCTGTACTGGCTCAGGTTACCATGAAGCATTCTCCTTCTCAATCTCCCCTCACCCGAACCATAGTAGCCCTCACATTGAAACACCACCAGATCTCTCTCTTTCTCTGTAGATAGAGCAGCCCTAGATAATGGCATTTATACTGTTCACACTCAAAGTTTATCCTGTCCCTTTATTATTTTATGGTTGTCTTTTGTTGTTAATTAAAACTTTCCCAAGCCTCTGGCTAATCTTTGCCACACTGTATGTTTTTCCTTTCAATCTGATGCGATCCTTTACTCTCCCGGTTAACTGTGGATGGTTTATTCAACTTTTCCTGCCTTTGCCGTAAGCTATGAATTATTTTCTTAAAATGCTTGCCATTGTTTCTCAACCATTTTTGTTGCTAAACCCTTCCCAGTTTACTCCAGCTGGTTCTGCCCTCGTTCCTTTGTAATTACCCAGAAATACGTTTATCATAATTGTTTCCAACCCAGGCTTCTCCCTCTCAAATGGAATGTTAAATTTTGCCACTTTTCATGATCACTGTTTCAATAGACAATAGGTGCTGGAGTAGGCCATTCGGCCCTTCAAGCCAGCACCACCATTCATTATGATCATGGCTGATCATCCACAATCAGTATCCTGTTCCTGCCTTATCCCCATAACCCTTGATTCCTCTATCTTTAAGAGTTCTATCTATCTCTTTCTTAAAAGTATCCAGAGAGATGGCCTCCACTATCTTCTGGGGCAGAGCATTCCATATATCCACCACTCTCTGGGTGAAGAAGTTTTTCCTCAACTCTGTTCTAAATGGCCTACCCCTTATTTTTAATCTGTTGTCCTCTGGCTCTGGACGGACCCATCAGCGGAAACATGCTTCCTGCCTCCAGAGTGTCCAATCCCTTAATAATCTTATACGCCTCAATCAGATCCCCTCTCATCCTTCTAAACTCAAGTATATACAAGCCCAGTCGCTCCAATCTTTCAACATATGGTAGTCCTGCCATTCCGGGAATTGACCTCATGAACCTACGCTGCACTCCCCCAATAGCAAGAATGTCCTTCCTCAAATTTGGAGACCAAAACTGCACACAATACTCCAGGTGCGGTCTCACCAGGGCCCTGTACAGCTGCACAAGGACCTCTTTGCTCCTATACTCAGTTCCTCTTGTTATGAAGGCCAGCATGCTATTAGCTTTCTTCACTGCCTGCTGTACCTGCATGCTTGCTTTCATTGACTCCACTGAAGTGGAGGTTGAATGAATGATAGAGGCATGCCCCTTAATATCAGGGCACAGCATGTCTCACTGTATGGAAGAGTGTGCTCAGCCTCATCCATAGGGCACGCCACCACTGACTCTTCCCAGAGGTACGTACCTGTTTACTCCTCATATTCCCAATCTCAGTCATGTCTATCAAGAGTTCTGCACGCAGACATTGGTGAGGTGCTGTGGTTGCCTTCATGAGGAGGTGAAGGCAGATGCACGAGGACCCGGGCTGACAGCAAACCCAGGAACAGCAACATGCCCCAAGGAGGATGAAGCGCACTCAGCTCAGGGAGATGTTGCTGCTGTCAGATCCTCAAGGTGCTTGGGGTCTGCAAGTGGCCCAGTGTTGTTCACCCCGACTCTGTTTCTGGGAATGAGTGAGTTTCAGTGTCATGTGGGTTCTGTCTGTCTGAAGACATGGAGGGAGAAGGCTGAGCTGGAGGGAAGCGACACGAGCTGACTGATACCTGGTCCCAGTTGACGTGAGCTGAATGCAGCAGATCAACTGGACTGTGACAGAGTTATTGGTCAAATTGCCAGCATTTCATTCATGGTATGGAGTGAACAGCAACCTTTATTCATTTAGTTTACGATTGTTCAGTTTCACCGGCTATAGATAAAAGCTCATCTTTGGAGCTGACTGGCTGCTTTCCTGTATCTGACAATGGACAATGAGAAGTGGACACTGGGGACTGAGAAGCAGGGACTTAGAGTGGGTGTTTCGATAGGATGGAGCTAAGGACTGATTAACTGTGCAGTCTCATAGTTAAACAATGACTAAAGGGAGAGAATGGGATTGTATGTGCTTGGGAGTGTTTACCATGCCAACTATGTGCTGTGAGCAACATAGCTCAACAGTTACATTTCCATTACATTGCCAATGAGGGGACAATGCCAGATTGCCAATGCTTATCTGGGTGCACAGTGTGTCCTATCTACAAGATGCACTGCAGAAATTCACCAAAAATCCTTACACAGCACATTAAAAGCCCATGATCACTTCTATTTAGAAAGCCAAGAACAGCAGTTACATTGGAACACCAGCACCTGCAAGACCCCTCCAAGCCACTCACCAACCTGACTTTGAAGTGTAACCCTGTTCCCTCACTGTGGCTGGAATTCCCTCCTCAATGGCATTGTGGGTCAACATATAACACGTGGGCTTCAGTCGTTCAAGAAGGCAGCTCACCACGGCCTTCCCCAGGGGAACTAGCGACAGACAATAAATGCTAACACAGCCAGTGATGCCCAGGTCCCATGACAGGATTTAAAGGAATTCTTTGTGGACCATGGACAAATTATTAGCAGATACGAGCTGTTCTAAATCCTGAGCCTGTTATGCTGAGAGCTGATCATGTAGTATAACTGTATTCTTGAGAATTGCTTGTCTTACCAATGCTTGTAACACATGGAGCTCTCTGGTATGTTCATCTGTCTTGCAGGTGGTTTTATTTGCTTCACAATGAGAGCTGAGGAGAGTGATCACAGGCGTAACCTGCTGACTTCAATCCAAGAGCTGGTGACCAAAGGGCTGTGGGAGAAGGTTGTCGAAAGATACGTGGAGAAGTGGCAGAGGGACATGCTGCTGAGCGGGCTGGCAGAAGAGTATGCTGATGGTGTAGTGGCTGTTTACAGGAAGCAATAATGATTAATGCTGATAATCATCAATCCCTGGATATTCTGGGAGCATCACATTTGAAAAACATTAACTGAATGTATTGAACGTGAAAACCCACTGAGTGCAAATAAACCCATGAGTGACCTTCCCTGTCCTTACTCTTTACTTGCAGTGAATGTGGAGTGGACATTGTATCATATTTGTATTTAAAGGAATATGCTCAAATACGTGGAGCGAAATTATAACAAACTTTAATAAAAGTCATGAGTTCAAAATGTTTTGGGGCTTTGTTTGTTTCTCAGGCGTTAAAAGGTCAGAAATTTAACTTTAACTCTGTCTCTCTCTATAGATCCTGCCATACCGACTGAGTATTTCCAATCTTCTCCAAACTTCTGTGATCCTTTGCAATTTGCCTACCGTCACAACAGGTACATAGCAGATGCCATCTCCCTGGCTCTACACTCATCCCTGGAACAGGTAGATAACAAAGATACCTATATCAGGCTCCTACTTATTGACTACAGCACCGCCTTCAACACCATAATTCCAAACAAACTCATCTCCAAACTCCCAGCCCTAAGGCTTGACTCTCGCCCCTGCAACTGGATCCTTGAGTTCTGACCCGCACACCACAGTCGACAACACCTCCTTCATGATAATCCTCAACACCAGTGCCCTGCAAGGCTGCCTACTCCGCTCCCTACTATTCTCCTTAGATATTCACAACTGTGTGGGCAAATTCCACCCCAACTCAATTTTCAAGTTTGCGGATGATACCATCATTGTAGATCGGTCTCAAACAACGATGAGTCAGAGTACAGGAAAGAGGTAGAGTGATTAGCGGCATGGTATTAAGACAACAATCTCTTCATCAAGGTAAGCAAAATGAAGGAGCTGGTCATTGACTTCAGGAAGTGGAGTGGAGAGCATGCCCCTGTCTGCATCAATGGTGCTGAGCTGGAGATGGTCAACAGCATGAAGTTCCTGGGTGTGACGGTCACCAACAATCTGTTCTGGTCTATCCAAATTAATGCAAGGGTCAAGAAAGCACACTAACGCTTCTACTTTCTCAGGTGGCTCAGGAAACATGGCATGTCTCCAAAGACTCCAAGTAATTTTTGTAGATGCCCCGTAGAAAACATCTTATCTGAATGCATCACAGTTTGATCTCACAACTGCTCTTCCCAAAACTGCAAAAAACTACAGACAGTCATAAACACACCCCAGTCCACCGTGCAAACCAGCCTTCCAGCCACTGACCTCATCTATACTTCCTGCAGCTTTGGGAGAGCATTCACAATAATTAAAGACCCCTCCCACGTTAGTTACAAACTCTTGCACCCTCTTCCATCGGGTAGAAGATATAAAAGTTTGAATTTACATACGAATTGGTTCAAGAACATTTTCTTCTTGCTGTACCAGGCTTTTCAACTTTAGACCTTCTAAAATGTGAATGTTGATGTCTCTCTGTACCTCCTCTGCAGATGTAACACAGAACTCTGCACTCTATTCTGCTACTCTGATGCATTTTATATGCTACAATCTGGCACAGAGCAAGCAAAATAACACTTTTCACTGTATTTTTGGCAACAATTGGTCAAATCAAATCAAGATCAGTTTTTTGCCCACTCTTTTTAATCATTCAATCTATTTTCAAATAAAGATCTGTTCATCTCTTCCATAAAATTACTCAACATCCTGGTATTCAGCACATTCTGCGGGAATGATTCATGAGCCTTTCAGAGAAGTCATTTCTTCTCAACTCCCTGTTAAATCAGCTATCCTGACTCTAAAACTATGACCTCTTGCTCTAGATTGCCCCACAATGGGAAACATCCTCTCCACATCGACTGTGTCAATTCTTTTTAACATATTATACCCCAATTAGACCTCTTCAAATTTTTCGAAGCTCCAGAGGGGATATGCCGAAATTGGTCAATGTTTATTCACAAGACAAACACCTCATCTCTGGAATCAATCCAATGAACTGGCTCTGAACTGCCTCTAATGCAACTACATTCCCTCCTGGGGGACTAAACCCACATACAATAGATTGAGTGTGATCTCATTAATGTATTGTACAGTTTATGAAATGTCATACAGCAACACTTCCCAACTTTTAGAGTTTATATGTGCACTACATGTCAAAATTCCATCTGCCTTCCTTATTACCTGCAATACCTGCATATTAGTTTTCTGCAATTCATATACAAGAACACCCAGATCCCTCTGCAATGATGTTATTTGCAGTTGCTCTCCATTTGGGCAATAAGTTGCATTTCTATTCCTCCAAGCAAAATAAATAATGTCACTAATTCTCACAAAATAAATAATGAGCCATGTCAAACTTCATCTGCCAAATTTGACCAGTCACTTCACCTAACCATATCAATTTGTAAATATCTTATTTCTTCACTACAGTTTAGTTTTCTCACCTATTTAGGTGCTATCTGCAAATTTGGCTACAATACTTTCTATCCCCACATCCAAGTCATCAATATGCATTGTCAATAACTGGGGACCCGAGGACTGCATCCTGTGACATCCCATTAATTCCATTTTGGAAACCGGAAAAGCTATGAGCAGGTGATGGGCATTACCTGGGGTTTCTGTGGAGCCCATTTTAAGAGCCACTTGGTGGCACTCTCATTGGGTGTAAGGTTGGAATGTTTCACTCCACAAAAAAAAGTAGGACAATCAAGGTTGGCTCAAGCTTTATCCATCACAGATTTACTCCTGTTGTATTACCAACAGAGTTGATGGGTGACCACGTACACCTGAGGAGATTGAGGGAATTTGGGATCGGCGTTATAGAGATATGTACCATAACCTTCTAATCCTCGTTAAATTCAACAATATGGTCCAGCGGACTACAGAGTCAGAAATGTGGCAATCTTATTCAAAGTGGGTACAAAGGTATACCTATCAGCTACCAATCAGTTTAACCTCAATGATGGAAAAGCCTTTAGAAAGAATAATGATAGAGGCACCAGTGCCCTCTCTACATCTTATTTGTAATAGTTAGTTAGCCGTGAATTTAATGTATCCTGTACATAGATATTATGTAATAAACCATATCTTCTAATCTATGTCCCATCCTGTACCATAGATGTCTGTACAAAGTTTTGGGTAAGGATACGAATTAGGATTGGTGGCAACACTACATCCTATCCACAAGCCAGAAGTAGTTAATACACACGCACATCATGCTGATTGTAACATGCTATCAGTGATGGGTGCCAGTGCCTAATGCCACATACGAGCAGCAAAAGGGACTCTTGTGTGAAGTCCAGAAGAGACAAACAGTGACAGTAAACCTGAATACTCCAAAGAAATTGATTTGAACTGTTTTGCACTTTTTACCACTTTAAGAGCATTGCTATTTTAAGAAAGGTTCAGGCAGTCAGTCAGTAGCTGAAAGCTTTTAACCAGATGCCACCCAAGCTCGAGGAAAAAGCTACAGGTTAGCAGTCATACTCTAGGCCAGACAGAAGTGGTTTTGGATTTGGTCTCCACTTCAGGGAAAACAAGCCAATCTCAGTTCAATGATGTTTTAGCTGCGGCCTCATCCAGGAGATAACAATATTCCATAGATAGCTCATAGGTGAATGAAACTCAGGCATTGGCCAGAACAAAACCGTGAACCTCAGCTGGGAGAAAGATAATTTACAAAAGACCAATAACTTATTCCAATGGAACAAGACTTGCTTTTTGTACAAATCACATGGTATCAAAAAACTAAAAGGGGGCTCATGGAGCTAAGGTCATTCAAAGTTCACTCAATACATGCGCAGAGCTGCAAAACAGGTGTGAAGGATATTATAACATTCCAATACTGCCTCAGACCCAACATTTCCCCCAACTCCCTCCCAGCCCTGGAGAGAAATAGATCAAATTCCAAGAGACTGCTACTGTAGAAGCAGTTCTGAATCAGAGCTCACCATGAAATAGGACCAATCAGGCTTCAAAGTTATAACTCGACAAAACTTCCTGCTCCTCTAACAGTTCAACTGAAAAAGTGCTCAATGTGAGTTACAGAGAACTCGCAGTCCATCCACTTTCAGTGGCTTTAACACTCATAAAATTGTCATAACGGGAACCAGACGACTGTCTACAACTTAACCAGCTTTGTAATTAAAGTGAGTTTGTTGTGGAATTTATTTCAACTTTGAGCTTTTGTTGACATCAAGATCAGTCTGGTTAATTCTGGGGACATTGCTGAGACATATTTATAAATAGTATGTTCTTCAGTTTTGTTGAAAGATTTAAAAGTCGGTTTGGATAATTATTCTGCTGAAAATTACTGAGAGGGATTCTCATCGATATTACTGCAATATTATCAGTGTCCTTCACTCTAATCTTGTATAGTATGTTATACTATTCTCTTCAATGTTACAGAGCTGCACCGCCCCATCTTGGAACATCTCCCATCTGCTTACAATACGATTCTGCATTTCAATGCTGCACTCTGAAATGCACAAACACCTTTCATTATCATGTTGCTGCCAGGACATTTTACATGCAGGATCTGATGTGTGCATCTCAGCTGGAGGCGGGTGGTGGAGGAATTCTAAGTAGCCGTGGAAACAGAATGATTGATGAGGAAGACAGTAAGTCAATTATGAAAGAAAGGCAAGAGAGAGTCAGAGTGTGCAGTAAATCTGCAGAACTAAATTGCATTTATTTCAATGCAAGGGTCCTTACTGGTAAGGCTGGTGAAATCAAGGCATGCTTAGGAACATGGGATTGGGACTTCATAGCTACAACAGAAATTTGGCTATGAGATGGATAGGACTGGCAGCTCAGTGCTCTGGGTTTTAGATGCTATAGCATGGATAGAAAAGCAAACAAGAAAGGAGGGAAGTTGCATTTTTGATTAAAGAATACATCCAGAGAAAATATTTCTTTAAAGAAAAATCCAGTGAAAATATATGGGCAGAAATTAGCACTAAGAAAGGAGAGATCACCTTGACGGGATGGTACTACAGGCTTCCCAATTGTCAGAGAGAAATTGAGAAACAACTGTAAGGGGGCACTCAGATATATGTAAACATAATAAGGCTGTAATAATGGGGGATTTTAATTTTCCAAACTTTGACTGGGGCTACCATACCATTAAAAGTTTGGATGGTGAAGAATTTGACAAATGCATTCAAACAAATTATCTTTATCAATATGCGGATGCTCCTACTAGAGAAGAAGCAAAATTTGACCTTTTTGGCATTAAGGCAGAGCAAGTGACTGAAGTAAAAGTGGGCCTAGTGGTCATAATTCTATTGGGCTCAAGATGGTTATGGAAAAAGATAACAAAGTGTGGAGCTGGATGAACACAGCAGGCCCAGCAGCATCTTAGGTGCACAAAAGCTGGCATTTCGGGCCTAGACCCTTCATCAGATTTTTTTCTGATGAAGAAAGAATTTATCAAATGCATTCAAGAAAATTTCCTTTATCAATATGTGGATGCTCTGACTGGAGAAAAAGCAAATTTTGACCTTCTTTCAGGCATTAGGGCAGAGCAGGTGACTGAAGTAAAAGTGGGGAAACACTTTGGGTCTAGTGGTCACAATTCTATTGGGCTCAAGGTGGTTATGGAAAAAGACGAGCCTTCCAAAGAAGTTAAAGATTTTAATTGAAGGTAGGAAAATTTTAATAATACAAGAACTTTCAAACGTTGATTGGGGTAAAAAGCAAAGGAACTGCGGATGCTAGAACTCAGGAACAGAAAAAAAGTTTCTGGAAAAGGTCAGTAGGTCTGGCAGCTTCTGTGAAGTAAGAAACAGAGTTAAATTTTCAGGTCCGGTCACCCTTCCTCAGAATCAGTCCTCATGAAGGATCACTGGACCCGAAACATTAACTCTGTTTTTAACTTCACAGATGCTGCTAGACCTGCTGAGCTTTTCCAGCAACATTGTCATTGATTGGAGAAAACTGTTCGCGGGTAAAAGGATGCAGGTAAAAGTTGGAGGATTGCAAGAGTGTGATGACGAGAGTTCAGAGACATTGTGTTCCTGTTAGAGTGAAGGGTAAGGCTGGGAAGATTAAAGAACAAAGAATGAACAAAGATATTGAGGTTCTGGTCAAGAGTAAAAGAAAATCTTATTTTAGCTGTAGACAACTTGGTTCAATTGAATCATAATCAATATAAAGAATGCAGCAGTATTCTTTAGAAAGAAATCAGGAGAGCAAAGAGGGGATATGAGATAGCTTTGGCAGGTAAGGTTAAGGATGATCCAAAGAAAATCTACGGGTACATGATGAGTGAGAGGGCAACTACAGAGAGAAAGTAGGGCCCCTTAAAGATGAGGGAGGTCATCTTTGTGCTGAACCCAGGCATTACTAAATGAATAGTTTGTCCCTTTTTCTTAAGAAATGGACGCTGGAGAACACAGGGAAATAAATTTAAAATTAAAAAAAAACGTTCACATTACAGAAGAGGAAGTTATTGGTGGTCTTAGTGAAAAAAAAGGTGGATAAATCTCCAGAACCTGATCTCGTGTATCGCAGAACACTGTGGTAAGTTAGGGACGAAATTGTGATATCACTTGCTGAAATGTTTTCGTCAGGTTTAACTACAGGTGAGGTGTCTGATAACTGGAGCATGGTTAACATTGTAGCTTTGCTTGAGAAGCGTTGTGAGGAGAAACTGTCACATCTCAATGATGGTATTCTGACAATGCAGCTCTCTCCGAGCATTGCTCTAGGCTGTCAGCCTTGATAATGTACTCTAACCCTGTAGTAGGATTGTGATGCAGAAAAACAAACACAAACAGCTGAGTTACATCTGACAGGAATTGGGTGGGAGCTGATGGTCCTGTAGTATTGTCGCACAACGACTAGGCCTGAGATTTAAGTCATGATCTGTAGCAAACCAAAACAAGCGTGGATGCTGGAAATCAGAAACAAAAACTGAAATTGCTGGAAAATCTCAGCAGGTCTGGCAGCATCGGTGGAGAGAAATCAGGGTTAACATTTCGGATCCAGGGATCCTTCCTCAGGACTGGCAGTCTTCAGAGTGAAAGGAATTTTCGAACAGATTTCATTATATCCTCCTTTTTCATGCCTCATTCCCTTTTCTCTCCAGATGGAAAAGCCTGGAATTGATGTGGCTTCTGCCAAAAAGTATCTCCTCACTTTATATAGCAACATGGAAACAAAAGAAAAAGTGAATTTTTATGACTCTTGGGCTCAGGACTATGAGCAGTTAGGACCTGTCACTCTCTCGCTTTACTACCCACAGAACTGTATTTATCATTTCACATCAAATGTTAATGAGAAGATTTAGTTTGATTGTAGGTGAATTGTCACCCAAAGCAAATCTTTCTCCATTACATGGCATTTTCTTTTATTCCTTCATGGGACCAATTGTGGCTATTTTTGTGGAGTCATCACCCAGAGCAACCAGATAAATTTGCCCTCCATCATGTTGTAATTTTGCCTGAATTCATTTTACTTCAGTGGCAAAGTGGAAAGTTACGCTTTGCTGGAAGGCACCTGGACTATTTTCTCCAGATTATTTGATGAAATAATGAGTTTCCCATCTCAATGGTGATGGTGATTATTATACTGATGTAGCAGACGCTATTCTATAACCAGGAAAGAAAGATGTTAAAAACATCAAGAAAACATTCTCTTTCTGCTTTTGAATTGCACTTTCCACATTTGCTTTTGCACTCACGAAGCGTAACGCCATCATTTTATTTTGATGCTGCCCAGTGCAATGAGTAATCTTCCCCTCACTATCTACAATGTACAGTCAGTGATGTTACGAAAATGATTGCTCAATCCAAAACATCTCATGGGAATTTTTGTTTCAGATAATTGTCAGAGTTGGGCCAAACAACAGGATATTCTCCAGCTGTTGATTCAGTGAGTGAGATGTGAGACTGTTTATCTGCGCTGTTACAATAGATGCTTCTCCCAGTCGAACACCTGCTTCAGAGTAAAGTCCCAGTCACCCTGTCCTTCAAGATGCAGACAAGACAGACCGTCTTCAGTGGGCAGAGTGTATAACTGAAATCTCTTTCTACTCTTAGCACATGAGTGTGATGGAATACCAGGCTCCCAGGTTCGGTGTGGAGACTCTGGACTCTGTATACCTCGGAGATCGGGACAGTGCTCTGGTCCTGGATGTTCCTTGTGGGACGGGGCTAGTGACTGAAGGGGTAAGAGATGCTGCAAGTATAAGTGAATACCACAGAGATAAATGGAAAAAAAAACAGTTCAAACTGCTTTCACAATTCATCACTCTGTGCAACAGTGAAAAGTTTCCAGAATGTCTATGCTTCTTTTAGTGAACAGTGTTTCCGTTATTAGAAACCTCGCTGACGTGTTTCTATTTTAACTCTTTTGTCAATGATGGCTTGGGAGCTGTGAAATGTGAGCTGAAAATGACCTTTAAAATGTGAGAATAGCTTGGAAAAAAGGGGTAAATAAGGCCAGGCCTAGAATTTAATGGTTGGTTGATTCCTGATCAAAAGACTCCAAAGATTACTTGACATCAGAGCATTTTTCCTGCTCAGAAAGGTTGTCAACATGATTAAAGACCCAATAATGACCTCCTGCAACTTCTTCCATCAGGCAGAAGATACAGAAGCCTGATCACATGCATCAGCAGGTTCAGGAACAGCTTCTTCCTGGCAATTATCAGACTCTTTAGCCTGAAATGGCACTGACCTTGCTAACGTTAATCTCGCCTAATGCACGCCTTGTGCAATGTAACCTGTATGCCTCTGTCTAACTTTTTCTTCACAACCTTTGATCTGTACATCATTGCTTAATATGATCTGACTGCTCGTAAACAAAGCTTTTCATTGTACTTTGGTACACATGAGAATCAATCAATAAATCTATATTATTACTCACCTCTGCAGCAGGCAGGACTTCAACCTGGTCCTCCTAGTTCAGACGTAGTAACACTACCACTGTGTCACAAGTGTTCCTACTGCCAAAAGGGGAAAGCGTTATGTTTAAGCAGATGGCAGATGTGTGGCCAATACACAAATTGGTATCAGCAAGTCTAGGAGAGAACGTAATGGTCAAACAGAGGAAGGGGCTGGAGAGTTTGAACTCGTTTTTGAATTGTGTTTCTGGGAGGGTAAGTTTGGCTGTTGACTGCTGTAGCATGAAGTTTTGGAAGTACCCTGCCCGAACTCCCATTCTCAGCCATTGGAAGCCCAAAGAATAGAAACCATGTTCTCTGTATTGCTGAAATTTCTTCAGAGTCAACCGAAAAGGTAGTAATAATGTGTGCTTTCAGGAAATCAAACAAGAAACAATCACATATATGTGTGGAACAACAATGTGAAAACTGTTTAAGTAATCTGGCTCGTTCTGTTATTTTCTTCCATTTATCCATTATTTGTTTGTCTGTGAACTGTTTGCCTGAATGCGGTGGAAAACAAAGATTATTGGCTTTACATCATAGATATGAATTAGATTCCTTTGTTGTTCAATTTTACTCTGCTAATGTTACTGTATTGTTAATATAAGTTAAGACTTTTGTTCAAGCTACAAATCTGATAAGAATAAATTATTCACAAAATTTGATTAGTAATTCAAAAAGTCTGGTTAGGAACTATTGAGATTAATTTTGAGGAATTTTGAAGGATTTAATTTTACTGCATTGGGAAAACATAGGGCTATCCAAGTCAATATTGTAACATTATTGCCGCTGTGGGCAGAGGATGAGAAACTGACAAATGGTTGAAGATACTGACAACTTCTCCTCAAACATGTTAAAATATTCCAACAAAGGTCACAGTTTATTTCAGGACAAAATATCATTTGATCGGAGTTCTGTTTGGTGATTCTCCTGGCAATGGGTCAGGCTGAAGTAAGCTTTCCAAATTTACGCAAGTCAAAGAAATTTTTGTAACTCAGCCAAAATAAACCTGCAAAGTGTTAGCCACTCCTATGGGATATTTGTATTGGAATTAATTTGGCCCATCCCTTAGGCATTGACCACTAACACGATGGGGAGAATTTTCTGGTTTTGACCATAGGTACATCCTATCTGGAGACTGGTTAGCTCAGTGGGATGGTTAACTGGTTTCTGATACAGAGAACCACTAACAGAATGTGTCTAATCCCTGTATTGGCTGAGGCTACCATGAAGGACTGTTCTCCTCAACCTCTCCTCTTACCTGAGGCACACGACCCTCAACTTTAATCACCATTAGTCATCTCTCTATAATGAGAGAGTGGCACTATGATGAAGTTACCCCTCGTTTACTGCCCATCACCACGAGGGACAGAACAGATCAGAAAATCACTGAACCTAACACGATCAATGTACACCAGAAACTTAACTGACCTCACCACATTAATACAATGGCTACAAGGGCAAGTCAGAGGCTTTGAATCTTGCAACGAGTCACTCACCACCTGACTCCCCAAAACTTACCCACAATCTACAAGGTGCAAGTCAGAAATGTCATGGAATACTCCCAACTTGTCTAGATGAGCTCAGCTTCAACAACACTTAGAAAGCTTTCACCCTCCAGGTTAAAACAGCCAACTTGATTGGCACTACACCTAAAGGCATCCACTCTCTCTACCAGTATGTGCCATCTACGAGATGAACTTCAGAAATTCACCAAAAGATCCTTAGGCAACACCTTCCAAACCCACTACCACTTACAGCATGAAGGACAAAGGCAGCAGATACATGGAACACCACCTTTTGCAAGTTCTCCCCAAACTATTCACCATTCTGATTTGGAAATATACTGCTGTTACTTCACTGTTGCTGGGTCAAAATCCTAGTATTCCCTCCCTAAGGGCATTGTGGGTCATACCTACAGCAGATGGACTGCTGTAGTTCAAGTAGGCAGCAAACTGCCTCCTTCTTAATGGCAACTAGAAATCGGCAATGAATGCTGGCTAGCCAGCAATGCCAACTTCCCACCTGTAAATCAGAAATAAAGAGTATTTTCTTTATCTTTGTCATTTAAGAATATCAAATCAGCAAAGATAGCCATAAAGCAGAGTCATAGAAGAAATATTTTGTGATCCAAGTAGGGATCAGGATGGTATTTTGGATCTGGTCTTGTTAACGAGGCAGGCCTCATAAATGATCACCACATGAAATACATGAAAGAGAACAGATCATTAGGCCAGTTAGCTTGAAACCCGTCATCAGAAAATATTACAGTCTATTATAAAGGATGTAGCTGTACAGCGTTTAGAAATACTTACAATGATCAAGGAGAGTTGGCATGGTTTCATGAACAGAAATCATGCCTGACAAATTTATTAGAATTCTTTGGGAGAGTTAACAAACAGGATAGATAAAGGGGGAACCAGCAGATGTAATATATTTTGATTTGTAAAAAGCACTTGATAAAGTACCACATATTAGGATACTGAATGAGACAACAGCCCGCAGTGTTGGGAGCGTACATTAGTATGGAGAGAGGATTGCTGAACTAATAGAAAACAGACAGTTGGGTTAAGGAAGGGCATTTTTAGGATGATAACCAACTTGAAATATACTGTTTGTTAACATAGAAAATAGGTGCACAAGTAAGCCATTCGGCCCTTTGAGCCTGTACTGTCATTCAATCCGATTATGACTGATCATGCAATCTCTGTATTCCATTCCCGCCCTATCCCCATTCTCCTTGATCCTTTTAGCCACAAGGGCCACGTCCAGCTCCCTCCTGAATATATCTAATTAACCACCCCAACAGATTCCTGTGGAAGAGAATTACACAGGTTCACAACTCTCTGAGTGAAGAAATTCATCCTCATCTCAGTCCTGAATGGCTTATCCCTTATACTTAAACTGTGCCCCTAGTTCTGGACTAACCCCAACATTGGGAACATTCTTCCTGAATCTAGCCTGTTCAGTCCCATCAGGATTTTATATATTTCTATGAGATCTTCCGTTCAATCTTCTAAATTCCAGCAAATACAAACCCACACAATCCAGTTTGTCCTCATATGTCAGCCCTGCCTTCTCAGGAATCAGTCTGTTGAACCTTTGCTGGACTCCCTCAATAGCAAGAATGTTCTTCCTGAGACTACGAGACCAAAATTGCACATAATACTCCTAAACTGCCACCATTCAGATAATAATCTACATTCCAGTTTTGTGGCCAAAGTAGATAACTTCACGTTTATCCACATTATTTTGCATTTGCAAAGTATGTGCCCACGCAGCCAGCCTGTTCAAGTCACCCTGCATCCTCCTCACAGCACACACTGCCGCCCAGCTTTAGTGTCATCATCCAATTTGGAGAGATGGCATTCAATTTCTTCATCCAAATTGTTAATGTATATTGTGAACAGCTGGGGTCCCAGCACAGAACCCTATGGTGCCCCACTCGTCACTGCCTGCCATTCTGAAGAGGACCCATTTATTCAAACTCTCTGCTTCCTGTCTGCCAACCTGTTCTCTATCCACATTAATACATTATCTCTGATACAATGAGCTTCAGGTTTCCTTACTAATCTCCTGTGTGGAACCTTATCATAAGTACTGATTCGCCCTTGTTCACTCTACTGATCACATCCTGAAAAAATTCCAGAAGATTTGTAAGCTTGGTTTCCCTTTAATGAATCCATGCTGATTAGGACCGATTCTGTCACCACTATCTAAAATGCTCAGTTATTACACCCTTAATGATTGACTGCAGCATTTTCCAACCATTGATGTCAGGCTAACAGGCCTATAATTCCCCATTTTCTCTCTCCCTCCTTTTTTTAAAGAGTGGAGTTACAATAGGCACTCTCTAGTCCATTGCAACCCTTCCAAATTTGATATGATGCTAGAAAATGATCAATAATGCATTAGCTATTTCTAGGATCACCTCTTTAAGTACTGTGGGATGCAGAGCATCGGGTTCTGGGGATTTAATCGGATTTTAATCCTTTCAATTTCCCCAACACCATTTCCTGACTAATAAGGATTTCCTTCAGTTCCTCCTTCATACTAGACCTCTGTCCCCTGGCATTTCCTGAAGATTATTTATATCCTGCCTAGCGAAGACAGATCCAAAGTATCTGTTCAACAGGCCTGCCATCTCCTTGTTATCCATTACGAATTCACCTGATTCTAACTGCAAGGGGCCTTCATTTGTTTCCACCAATCTTTTGCTCTTCACATATCTATAGAAGCTTCTGCAGTCAGTTTCTTATGTTTTCTGCAAGCTTACTTTCATATTCTATTTTCCCTTTCTGAATTAAACACTTTGTCCTCCTCTGCTGAATTTTAAATTTCTTCCAGTCGTCAAGTTTGCTGTTTTTTTCTGGCCAATTTATATGACCCCTCTTTGACTTTAACGCTGGCCCTGATTTCCCTTGTTAGCCATGGTTGGGCCATCTTCCCTGTTTTATTCTTACGCTAGGCAGGGATGTAAAATTCACATGTTCTTTAAATGTCTGCCATTGCCTATCAACTGCCAATCCTATAAATCTCCTTGGTCAATTTATCCCAACCAATGCATGCCTTATGTCTTCAAAGTTAGCTCTTTTTTAAGCGCAGGGCCATAGTTTCAGATTTAGTTGTGTCAGTTTCCTTCTTAATGAAAATTCTGCCATATTACAGTCACTCTTCCCCAAAGGATATCACACCTCAATGTTGCTATTTAATCCTCTCTCATTACACAATACCCCGTCTAGGATTACTTGCTGCCTAGTTGGTTCTTTGACGTATTAGTTGAGGAAACCATCCCTCATACATTCCAGTAAAATTCTCCTCCATTGCATGCTATCATTTTGGTTAGTCCAATCACTATGTAGATTGAAGTTACCCATTGCAACTGCTGCACCCTTACTAATTCCCTGTTTGATACAGTCTGCAACATCACAATTACTGTTTGGTGGTCTGTACACAAGTTTCATGAGCATCTTTTTCGCCTTTAGTGTTCTGCAACTCCACCCATGCTGACTCCACATTGTCTTCCTTTACTATTGTGCTAATCGCCTCCTTACTCAGCAATGTTACCCCATGTCCCTTTGCTTTCTGTCTGTCTTTCCTATTGAATAACCTTGGATAACCCACTGCCAGTACAACCAGGTATCTGTAGTTACCATGTGTTGTGTCAGTCTCTGATATAGACCTCTGGATTCAGCTATTTGCAACGTTTGCTGGCTGCCTTCTATCCCAAGGAAATTTTTGAATCCCAGCTTCTGCAGCTGAAGAAAAGAGATTTTTCCACATTATTTGTAATCCCGCCAATGGCTGATAGTCTACTCTAGTTGTCCCCTGGGGATTTTATGAAGCTTGATTGTGAGGAGCCACCCAATGTGAGGCTCCATGGTGTGATTCGGAGATGGATTTTTAATGATGGGATCTGTTCTGTCTACTTAAAGATGTGTAAGTTAGGTTTTGGTTCTGCTGTAACAGAAGTTTAAAATGAGTTTAATTTAAAATTACAGATGTTAAAGAGTACACTGCGAAAAGGATTCTGGGAGGAGTCTTCTCGGTCACTGCCCAGGAGCGAATCAAAGGAAGGCAAGCTTTAGTGATAATGTGAGGCTGGATGAACACAGCAGGCCAAGCAGCATCTCAGGAGCACAAAAGCTGACGTTTCGGGCCTAGACCCTTCATCAGAGAGGGGGATGGGGGGAGGGAACTGGAATAAATAGGGAGAGAGGGGGAGGCGGACCGAAGATGGAGAGCAAAGAAGATAGGTGGAGAGGGTGTAGGTGGGGAGGTAGGGAGGGGATAGGTCAGTCCAGGGAAGACGGACAGGTCAAGGAGGTGGGATGAGGTTAGTAGGTAGCTGGGGGTGCGGCTGGGGGTGGGAGGAAGGGATGGGTGAGAGGAAGAACCGGTTAGGGAGGCAGAGACAGGTTGGACTGGTTTTGGGATGCAGTGGGTGGGGGGGAAGAGCTGGGCTGGTTGTGTGGTGCAGTGGGGGGAGGGGATGAACTGGGCTGGTTTAGGGATGCAGTGGGGGAAGGGGAGATTTTGAAACTGGTGAAGTCCACATTGATACCATATGGCTGCAGGGTTCCCAGGCGGAATATGAGTTGCTGTTCCTGCAACCTTCGGGTGGCATCATTGTGGCAGTGCAGGAGGCCCATGATGGACATGTCATCAAGAGAATGGGAGGGGGAGTGGAAATGGTTTGCGACTGGGAGGTGCAGTTGTTTGTTGCGAACTGAGCGGAGGTGTTCTGCAAAGCGGTCCCCAAGCCTCCGCTTGGTTTCCCCAATGTAGAGAAAGCCGCACCGGGTACAGTGGATGCAGTATACCACATTGGCAGATGTGCAGGTGAACCTCTGCTTAATGTGGAATGTCATCTTGGGGCCTGGGATGGGGGTGAGGGAGGAGGTGTGGGGACAAGTGTAGCATTTCCTGCGGTTGCAGGGGAAGGTGCCGGGTGTGGTGGGGTTGGAGGGCAGTGTGGAGCGAACAAGGGAGTCACGGAGAGAGTGGTCTCTCCGGAAAGCAGACAGGGGTGGGGATGGAAAAATGTCTTGGGTGGTGGGGTCGGATTGTAAATGGCGGAAGTGTCGGAGGATAATGCGTTGTATCCGGAGGTTGGTAGGGTGGTGTGTGAGAACGAGGGGGATCCTCTTGGGGCGGTTGTGGCGGGGGCGGGGTGTGAGGAATGTGTCGCGGGAAATGCGGGAGACGCGGTCAAGGGCGTTCTCAATCACCGTGGGGGGGAAGTTGCGGTCCTTAAAGAACTTGGACATCTGGGATGTGCGGGAGTGGAATGTCTTATCGTGGGAGCAGATGCGGCGGAGGCGGAGGAATTGGGAATAGGGGATGGAGTTTTTGCAGGAGGGTGGGTGGGAGGAGGTGTATTCTAGGTAGCTGTGGGAGTCGGTGGGCTTGAAATGGACATCAGTTACAAGCTGGTTGCCTGAGATGGAGACTGAGAGGTCCAGGAAGGTGAGGGATGTGCTGGAGATGGCCCAGGTGAACTGAAGGTTGGGGTGGAAGGTGTTGGTGAAGTGGATGAACTGTTCGAGCTCCTCTGGGGAGCAAGAGGCGGCGCCGATACAGTCATCAATGTACCGGAGGAAGAGGTGGGGTTTGGGGCCTGTGTAGGTGCGGAAGATGGACTGTTCCACGTAACCTACAAAGAGGCAGGCATAGCTGGGGCCCATGCGGGTGCCCATGGCCACCCCCTTAGTCTGTAGGAAGTGGGAGGAGTCAAAAGAGAAGTTGTTGAGTGTGAGGACGAGTTCCGCTAGGCGGATGAGAGTGTCGGTGGAGGGGGCCTGGTCGGGCCTGCGGGACAGGAAGAAGCGGAGGGCCTTGAGGCCATCTCCATGCGGAATGCAGGTGTACAGGGACTGGACGTCCATGGTGAATATGAGGTGTTGGGGGCCAGGGAATTGGAAGTCCTGGAGGAGGTGGAGGGCGTGGGTGGTGTCACGGACATAGGTGGGGAGTTCCTGGACCAAAGGGGAGAAAATGGAGTCCAGATAGGTGGAGATGAGTTCGGTGGGGCAGGAGCAGGCTGAGACGATGGGTCGACCAGGGCAGGCAGGTTTGTGGATTTTGGGAAGGAGATAGAAACGGGCCGTGCGGGGTTGGGGAACAATGAGGTTGGAGGCTGTGGGTGGGAGGTCCCCTGAGGTGATGAGGTCATGAATGGTGTTGGAGATGATGGTTTGGTGCTCGGGTGTGGGGTCATGATCGAGGAGGCGGTAGGAGGTGGTGTCGGAGAGTTGGCGTCTGGCCTCGGCGATGTAGAGGTCAGTACGCCATACTACCACTTGCGCCACCCTTGTCTGCGGGTTTGATGGTGAGGTTGGGGTTGGAGCGGAAGGAGCGGAGGGCTGCCCGTTCTGCGGGGGAGAGGTTGGAGTGGGTGAGAGGAGTGGAGAGGTTGAGGCGGTTAATGTCTCGACGGCAGTTGGAGATGAAGAGGTCGAGGGAGGGTAGGAGGCCTGGGGGTGGTGTCCAGGAGGAGGACTTGTGTTGGAAGCGGGTGAAGGGGTCAGTGGAAGGAGGGTTGGGTTCCCGGTTGAAGAAGTAGGCGTGGAGGCGAAGACGGCGGAAAAACTGCTCTGTGTCCGACCGTGACTGGTATTCGTTGATGTGTGGTTGTAGGGGGACAAAGGTGAGCCCCTTGCTCAGGACTGACCGTTAGTCCTCAGTCAGTGGGAGGTCTGGGGGGATGGTGAAGATTCGGCAGGGCTCAGGGTGGCTGTCTCCTCTGGGGTTGCAGGCTGTGGAGGTTGTGGGCGGAGCGATGATGCCGTCGGCCGTGGGCGGGGTTCCGTCGGCGTCGGCCGTGGGCGGGGTTCCGTCGGCGTCGGCCGTGGGCGGGGTTCCGTCGGCGTCGGCCGTGGGCGGGGTTCCGTCGGCGTCGGCGGGGTTCCGTCGGCGTCGGCCGTGGGCGGGGTTCCGTCGGCGTCGGCCGTGGGCGGGGTTCCGTCGGCGTCGGCCGTGGGCGGGGTTCCGTCAGCGGTGGGAGGATCGGGGTGGGCGGCAGCAGCTGAGGTGAGGGTGGTGTGTGGGCTGTAGTACCTGGACGTGGAGGTGGTGACTGCAGCAGCGGTTCCGGAAGTTCTGTGGCCGGCGGAGGCCGATGTGACGTCATCGGTGGGGTCTCCGGCCGTGTCCTCATGGTCAATGGCGGCGGGTGCATGGTGGGGGAGGGGCAGGGACAGAGTCGGGATTTGGGAGGCGCAGGAATCCTCTGGTGGGTGGCAGGGGCCAGTGAGTTTGTTGTACTTGCGATTTTTGGTGTCCAGTAAAGCTGAGTGGAACTGGGTGTTCAGTCTGTGGATCCTGCGGAGGATGAAAAACAGCAGAGGTCCTTTGCAGGTCTGGGAGAGGGAGGCTCTGAGCTGGGGCAGGCTGGATTGCAGTGCCTGGAGGTGCCGGCGCATGGCTGCAAGTGTCTGTTTCAGGACTCGCAGGGAGAACCGCTTCTGAAGGGTCTGAATATTCTGGGTGTAGAGGTGGTCACGGTTGGGGCCAAATTGGGAAGGCTGAAATGTGGACTGTAGTCCCTTGGGGATGATCTGGTTCCGTAGGCAGGTGCTGAGAAAGGTGATGTGGCTGTGGTACCTGGTTTGCTTCAGGACATGGTCGAGCAGTTTCAAGGCCGAAGAGATTACAAGAGAGTTGCAATGGGAGAGAGATTCCCTGAGGTTGGTCCGGAGGGAGGAGGGTAACTTCTTCAGGTTAGGCATCCCTGGAAGAGGCTTCGCAGTGAGGTTAAAATAGTATCAGAGATAATGGGAACTGCAGATGCTGGAGATTCCAAGATAATAAAATGTGAGGCTGGATGAACACAGCAGGCCAAGCAGCATCTCAGGAGCACAAAAGCTGACGTTTCGGGCCTAGACCCTTCATCAGAGAGGGGGATGGGGGGAGGGAACTGGAATAAATAGGGAGAGAGGGGGAGGCGGACCGAAGATGGAGAGCAAAGAAGATAGGTGGAGAGGGTGTAGGTGGGGAGGTAGGGAGGGGATAGGTCAGTCCAGGGAAGACGGACAGGTCAAGGAGGTGGGATGAGGTTAGTAGGTAGCTGGGGGTGCGGCTGGGGGTGGGAGGAAGGGATGGGTGAGAGGAAGAACCGGTTAGGGAGGCAGAGACAGGTTGGACTGGTTTTGGGATGCAGTGGGTGGGGGGGAAGAGCTGGGCTGGTTGTGTGGTGCAGTGGGGGGAGGGGATGAACTGGGCTGGTTTAGGGATGCAGTGGGGGAAGGGGAGATTTTGAAACTGGTGAAGTCCACATTGATACCATATGGCTGCAGGGTTCCCAGGCGGAATATGAGTTGCTGTTCCTGCAACCTTCGGGTGGCATCATTGTGGCAGTGCAGGAGGCCCATGATGGACATGTCATCAAGAGAATGGGAGGGGGAGTGGAAATGGTTTGCGACTGGGAGGTGCAGTTGTTTGTTGCGAACTGAGCGGAGGTGTTCTGCAAAGCGGTCCCCAAGCCTCCGCTTGGTTTCCCCAATGTAGAGAAAGCCGCACCGGGTACAGTGGATGCAGTATACCACATTGGCAGATGTGCAGGTGAACCTCTGCTTAATGTGGAATGTCATCTTGGGGCCTGGGATGGGGGTGAGGGAGGAGGTGTGGGGACAAGTGTAGCATTTCCTGCGGTTGCAGGGGAAGGTGCCGGGTGTGGTGGGGTTGGAGGGCAGTGTGGAGCGAACAAGGGAGTCACGGAGAGAGTGGTCTCTCCGGAAAGCAGACAGGGGTGGGGATGGAAAAATGTCTTGGGTGGTGGGGTCGGATTGTAAATGGCGGAAGTGTCGGAGGATAATGCGTTGTATCCGGAGGTTGGTAGGGTGGTGTGTGAGAACGAGGGGGATCCTCTTGGGGCGGTTGTGGCGGGGGCGGGGTGTGAGGGATGTGTCGCGGGAAATGCGGGAGATGCGGTCAAGGGCGTTCTCAATCACCGTGGGGGGGAAGTTGCGGTCCTTAAAGAACTTGGACATCTGGGATGTGCGGGAGTGGAATGTCTTATCGTGGGAGCAGATGCGGCGGAGGCGGAGGAATTGGGAATAGGGGATGGAGTTTTTGCAGGAGGGTGGGTGGGAGGAGGTGTATTCTAGGTAGCTGTGGGAGTCGGTGGGCTTGAAATGGACATCAGTTACAAGCTGGTTGCCTGAGATGGAGACTGAGAGGTCCAGGAAGGTGAGGGATGTGCTGGAGATGGCCCAGGTGAACTGAAGGTTGGGGTGGAAGGTGTTGGTGAAGTGGATGAACTGTTCGAGCTCCTCTGGGGAGCAAGAGGCGGCGCCGATACAGTCATCAATGTACCGGAGGAAGAGGTGGGGTTTGGGGCCTGTGTAGGTGCGGAAGATGGACTGTTCCACGTAACCTACAAAGAGGCAGGCATAGCTGGGGCCCATGCGGGTGCCCATGGCCACCCCCTTAGTCTGTAGGAAGTGGGAGGAGTCAAAAGAGAAGTTGTTGAGTGTGAGGACGAGTTCCGCTAGGCGGATGAGAGTGTCGGTGGAGGGGGCCTGGTCGGGCCTGCGGGACAGGAAGAAGCGGAGGGCCTTGAGGCCATCTCCATGCGGAATGCAGGTGTACAGGGACTGGACGTCCATGGTGAATATGAGGTGTTGGGGGCCAGGGAATTGGAAGTCCTGGAGGAGGTGGAGGGCGTGGGTGGTGTCACGGACATAGGTGGGGAGTTCCTGGACCAAAGGGGAGAAAATGGAGTCCAGATAGGTGGAGATGAGTTTGGTGGGGCAGGAGCAGGCTGAGACGATTGGTCGACCAGGGCAGGCAGGTTTGTGGATTTTGGGAAGGAGATAGAAACGGGCTGTGCGGGGTTGGGGAACAATGAGGTTGGAGGCTGTGGGTGGGAGGTCCCCTGAGGTGATGAGGTCATGAATGGTGTTGGAGATGATGGTTTGGTGCTCGGGTGTGGGGTCATGATCGAGGAGGCGGTAGGAGGTGGTGTCGGAGAGTTGGCGTCTGGCCTCGGCGATGTAGAGGTCAGTACGCCATACTACCACTGCGCCACCCTTGTCTGCGGGTTTGATGGTGAGGTTGGGGTTGGAGCGGAGGGCTGCCCGTTCTGCGGGGGAGAGGTTGGAGTGGGTGAGAGGGGTGGAGAGGTTGAGGCGGTTAATGTCTCGACGGCAGTTGGAGATGAAGAGGTCGAGGGAGGGTAGGAGGCCTGGGGGTGGTGTCCAGGAGGAGGACTTGTGTTGGAAGCGGGTGAAGGGGTCAGTGGAAGGAGGGTTGGGTTCCCGGTTGAAGAAGTAGGCATGCAGGCGAAGACGGCGGAAAAACTGCTCTATGTCCGACCGTGACTGGTATTCGTTGATGTGTGGTTGTAGGGGGACAAAGCTTTAGTGAAGTGGCTATTTTGTGAAGGGCAGCTTTGTGGTAGAAGTGCTGCTGGAGGTTTCGGTGTAGGGTTAAGTGAATCCCGGACTTTCGTGAGGAAGGCAAGCAGCAGCGAGGTAAGGCAGTTGGAGGAGGTACAAAGCTGCCTGTGTGGTGACAGTAAAGGAGAAATCAAATAAAGTTTAACCATGAAGTCACAGACAGCAGGTAACTGAGTGGCGGGTGACTGTTGAATACCTTTTCTTCCCTCTTAATTTCTCTGCTTTGCTGCTGTTGTTAACGTCAGGTTTAAGTCATGGCAGGAGATCCCAGAGCTGTGTCGTGCTCCTCGTGAGTGATGTGGGAATTCAGGGACCATTCCGATGTCCCTGACTCCGTCACGTACAGGAAGTGTGTCCAGCTGCAGCTCCTGCCTGACCGCTTGACAGCTCCAGATCTGCGGCTACAATCACTTCGAAGCATTCCTGAGGCTGAGGGAATCGTGGGTAGCGCGATCACTGAGTTGATCACACCGCGGATAAAAATTACTCAGGAAGTTAGGGAATAGGTGACCGACAGACAGAGGAAGAGAAGGAAGGTGGTTCAGGTGCAAATCATGTGTACCGTTTTGGATACTGTTGTGGGAGATGGCTCACGAGGGGAAGATGGCATCAGCTGGATTCAGGGCACTGTGACTGGCTTTGCTGCACAGGGGGCGAATGGGTAAAGAATGGCAGAGCTATAGAGGCAGGGAATTCAATTGTAAGGGGAATAGATAGGCATTTCTGCAGATGCAAGTGAGAGTCCAGGATGATATGTTACCTTCGTGGTGAAAGGGTCAAGGATGCCTCAGAGCGGCTGCAGGACATTCTGGGGAAGTTGGAGGGTGAACAGCCAGCTGGCATGGTGCAGACAGGCACCAGTGATAATGGTAAAAAATGGAATGTGGTCCTACAAGCTGAATTTAGGGAGTTAGGAGTTGAACTAAAAAGTAGGACCTCAAAGGTAGTAATCTCAGGATTGCTGCCAGTGCCATGTGCGAGTCAGAACAGGAATGGCAGGAATGTTAAAATGAATATATGGGTTGAAGGATGGTACAAGAGGGAGGGTTTCAAATTCCTGGGACATAGGAACTGGTTCTGGGGGAAATGGGACCAGTACAAACTGAACAGTCTGAACCTGGGCAGCACTGGAACCAATGTCATAGGAACAATCTTTGCTATTTTTTGGGAGGGTTTTAAACAATATGGCAGGGGGATGGGAATCAGTGCAGGGAGTCAGAGGGAAGTAAAGTGCAGACAGAAATAAAGGACAGTAAGGGGAAGAGTGGAAGTGAAAGACAGAGAAACCAAAAACAAAAATCAAAATGGGCCAAATTTCACAACAATTCTAAAAGGGCAATGAATATCAAAAAATGAGCCTGAAGGCTCTGGGTCTCAATGCAAGAAGCATTCGTAATAAGATGGATGTATTAACTGCATAAAGAGTTAATGATGGATATGGTATAGTTGGGATCAAGCAGACTTGGCTGCAGGGTGACCAATGATCGGAACTCAACATCCAAGGTTATTCAATAGGAAAGACAGACAGAAAGCAAAGGGACATGGGGTAACATTGCTGAGTAAGGAGGCGATTAGCACAATAGTAAAGGAAGACAATGTGGAGTCAGCGTGGGTGGAGTTGCAGAACACTAAAGGCGAAAAAGATGCTCATGAAACTTGTGTACAGACCACCAAACAGTAATTGTGATGTTGCAGACTGTATCAAACAGGGAATTAGTAAGGGTGCAGCAGTTGCAATGGGTAACTTCAATCTACATAGTGATTGGACTAACCAAAATGATAGCATGCAATGGAGGAGAATTTTACTGGAATGTATGAGGGATGGTTTCCTCAACTAATATGTCAAAGAACCAACTAGGCAGCAAGTAATCCTAGACTGGGTATTGTGTAATGAGAGAGGATTAAATAGCAACATTGAGGTGTGATATCCTTTGGGGAAGAGTGACTGTAAATGGCAGAATTTTCATTAAGAAGGAAACTGACACAACTAAATCTGAAACTATGGCCCTGCGCTTAAAAAAAAGCTAACTTTGAAGACATAAGGCATGCATTGGTTGGGATAAATTGACCAAGGAGATTTATAGGATTGGCAGTTGATAGGCAATGGCAGACATTTAAAGAACATGTGGATGAACTTCAACAATTTTACATCCCTGCCAAGCGTAAGAATAAAACAGGGAAGATGGCCCAACCATGGCTAACAAGGGAAATCAGGGCCAGCGTTAAAGTCAAAGAGGGGTCATATAAATTGGCCAGAAAAAAATAGCAAACTTGACGACTGGAAGAAATTTAAAATTCAGCAGAGGAGGACAAAGTGTTTAATTCAGAAAGGGAAAATAGAATATGAAAGTAAGCTTGCAGAAAACATAAAAAACTGACTGCAGAAGCTTCTATAGATATGTGAAGAGCAAAAGATTGGTGGAAACAAATGAAGGCCCCTTGCAGTTAGAATCAGGTGAATTCGTAATGGATAACAAGGAGATGGCAGACCTGTTGAACAGATACTTTGGATCTGTCTTCGCTAGGCAGGATATAAATAATCTTCAGGAAATGCTAGGGGACAGAGGTCTAGTATGAAGGAGGAACTGAAGGAAATCCTTATTAGTCAGGAAATGGTGTTGGGGAAATTGAAAGGATTAAAATCCGATAAATCCCCAGAACCCGATGCTCTGCATCCCACAGTACTTAAAGAGGTGATCCTAGAAATAGCTAATGCATTATTGATCATTTTCTAGCATCATATCAAATTTGGAAGGGTTGCAATGGACTAGAGAGTGCCTATTGTAACTCCACTCTTTAAAAAAAGGAGGGAGAGAGAAAATGGGGAATTATAGGCCTGTTAGCCTGACATCAATGGTTGGAAAATGCTGGAGTCAATCATTAAGGGTGTAATAACTGAGCATTTTAGATAGTGGTGACAGAATCGGTCCTAATCAGCATGGATTCATTAAAGGGAAACCAAGCTTTACAAATTTCTGGAATTTTTTGAGGATGTGATCAGTAGAGTGAACAAGGGCGAATCAGTACATGTTATGTATGTGGACTTTCAAAAGACTTATGATAAGGTTCCACACAAGAGATTAGTAAGGAAACCTGAAGCTCATTGTATCAGAGATAATGTATTAATGTGGATAGAGAACAGGTTGGCAGACAGGAAGCAGAGAGTTTGAATAAATGGGTCCTCTTCAGAATGGCAGGCAGTGACGAGTGGGGCACCATAGGGTTCTGTGCTGGGACCCCAGCTGTTCACAATATACATTAACAATTTGGATGAAGAAATTGAATGCCATCTCTCCAAATTGGATGATGACACTAAAGCTAGCCGGCAGTGTGTGCTGTGAGGAGTATGCAGGGTGACTCGAACAGGCTGGCTGAGTGGGCACATACTTCGCAAATGCAAAATAATGTGGATAAACGTGAAGTTATCTACTTTGGCCACAAAACTGGAATGTAGATTATTATCTGAATGGTGGCAGTTTAGGAGTATTATGTGCAATTTTGGTCTCGTAGTCTCAGGAAGAACATTCTTGCTATTGAGGGAGTCCAGCAAAGGTTCAACAGACTGATTCCTGAGAAGGCAGGGCTGACATATGAGGACAAACTGGATTGTGTGGGTTTGTATTTGCTGGAATTTAGAAGATTGAACGGAAGATCTCATAGAAATATATAAAATCCTGATGGGACTGAACAGGCTAGATTCAGGAAGAATGTTCCCAATGTTGGGGTTAGTCCAGAACTAGGGGCACAGTTTAAGTATAAGGGATAAGCCATTCAGGACTGAGATGAGGATGAATTTCTTCACTCAGAGAGTTGTGAACCTGTGTAATTCTCTTCCACAGGAATCTGTTGGGGTGGTTAATTAGATATATTCAGGAGGGAGCTGGACGTGGCCCTTGTGGCTAAAAGGATCAAGGAGAATGGGGATAGGGCGGGAATGGAATACAGAGATTGCATGATCAGTCATAATCGGATTGAATGACAGTACAGGCTCAAAGGGCCGAATGGCTTACTTGTGCACCTATTTTCTATGTTAACAAACAGTATATTTCAAGTTGGTTATCATCCTAAAAATGCCCTTCCTTAACCCAACTGTCTGTTTTCTATTAGTTCAGCAATCCTCTCTCCATACTAATGTACGCTCCCAACACTGCGGGCTGTTGTCTCATTCAGTATCCTAATATGTGGTACTTTATCAAGTGCTTTTTACAAATCAAAATATATTACATCTGCTGGTTCCCCCTTTATCTATCCTGTTTGTTAACTCTCCCAAAGAATTCTAATAAATTTGTCAGGCATGATTTCTGTTCATGAAACCATGCCAACTCTCCTTGATCATTGTAAGTATTTCTAAACGCTGTACAGCTACATCCTTTATAATAGACTGTAATATTTTCTGATGACGGGTTTCAAGCTAACTGGCCTAATGATCTGTTCTCTTTCATGTATTTCATGTGGTGATCATTTATGAGGCCTGCCTCGTTAACAAGACCAGATCCAAAATACCATCCTGATCCCTACTTGGATCACAAAATATTTCTTCTATGACTCTGCTTTATGGCTATCTTTGCTGATTTGATATTCTTAAATGACAAAGATAAAGAAAATACTCTTTATTTCTTATTCACAGGTGGGAAGTTGGCATTGCTGGCTAGCCAGCATTCATTGCCGATTTCTAGTTGCCATTAAGAAGGAGGCAGTTTGCTGCCTACTTGAACTACAGCAGTCCATCTGCTGTAGGTATGACCCACAATGCCCTTAGGGAGGGAATTCTAGGATTTTGACCCAGCAACAGTGAAGTAACAGCAGTATATTTCCAAATCAGAATGGTGAATAGTTTGGGGAGAACTTGCAAAAGGTGGTGTTCCATGTATCTGCTGCCTTTGTCCTTCATGCTGTAAGTGGTAGTGGGTTTGGAAGGTGTTGCCTAAGGATCTTTTGGTGAATTTCTGAAGTTCATCTCGTAGATGGCACATACTGGTAGAGAGAGTGGATGCCTGTAGGTGTAGTGCCAATCAAGTTGGCTGTTTTAACCTGGAGGGTGAAAGCCTTCTAAGTGTTGTTGAAGCTGAGCTCATCTAGACAAGTTGGGAGTATTCCATGACATTTCTGACTTGCACCTTGTAGATTGTGGGTAATTTTTGGGGAGTCAGGTGGTGAGTGACTCGTTGCAAGATTCAAAGCCTCTGACTTGCCCTTGTAGCCATTGTATTAATGTGGTGAGGTCAGTTAAGTTTCTGGTGTACATTGATCGTGTTATGTTCAGTGATTTTCTGATCTGTTCTGTCCCTCGTGGTGATGGGCAGTAAACGAGGGGTAACTTCATCATAGTGCCACTCTCTCATTATAGAGAGATGACTAATGGTGATTAAAGTTGAGGGTCGTGTGCCTCAGGTAAGAGGAGAGGTTGAGGAGAACAGTCCTTCATGGTAGCCTCAGCCAATACAGGGATTAGACACATTCTGTTAGTGGTTCTCTGTATCAGAAACCAGTTAACCATCCCACTGAGCTAACCAGTCTCCAGATAGGATGTACCTATGGTCAAAACCAGAAAATTCTCCCCGTCGTGTTAGTGGTCAATGCCTAAGGGATGGGCCAAATTAATTCCAATACAAATGTCCCATAGGATTGGCTAACACTTTGCAGGTTTATTTTGGCTGAGTTACAAAAATTTCTTTGACTTGTGTAAATTTGGAAAGCTTACTTCAGCCTGACCCATTGCCAGGAGAATCACCAAACAGAACTCCGATCAAATGATATTTTGTCCTGAAATAAACTGTGACCTTTGTTGGAATATTTTAACATGTTTGAGGAGAAGTTGTCAGTATCTTCAGCCATTTGTCAGTTTCTCATCCTCTGCCCACAGCGGCAATAATGTTACAATATTGACATGGATAGCCCTATGTTTTCCCAATGCAGTAAAATTAAATCCTTCAAAGTTCCTCAAAATTAATCTCAATAGTTCCTAACCAGACTTTTTGAATTACTAATCAAATTTTGTGAATAATTTATTCTTATCAGATTTGTAGCTTGAACAAAAGTCTTAACTTATATTAACAATACAGTAACATTAGCAGAGTAAAATTGAACAACAAAGGAATCTAATTCATATCTATGATGTAAAGCCAATAATCTTTGTTTTCCACCGCATTCAGGCAAACAGTTCATAGACAAACAAATAATGGATAAATGGAAGAAAATAACAGAACGAGCCAGATTACTTAAACAGTTTTCACATTGTTGTTCCACACATATATGTGATTGTTTCTTGTTTGATTTCCTGAAAGCACACATTATTACTACCTTTTCGGTTGACTCTGAAGAAATTTCAGCAAAACAGAGAACATGGTTTCTATTCTTTGGGCTTCCAATGGCTGAGAATGGGAGTTCGGGCAGGGTACTTCCAAAACTTCATGCTACAGTGGTCAACAGCCAAACTTACCCTCCCAGAAACACAATTCAAAAACAAGTTCAAACTCTCCAGCCCCTTCCTCTGTTTGACCATTACGCTCTCTCCTAGACTTGCTGATACCAATTTGTGTATTGGCCACACATCTGCCATCTGCTTAAACATAACGCTTTCCCCTTTTGGCAGTAGGAACACTTGTGACACAGTGGTAGTGTTACTACGTCTGAACTAGGAGGACCAGGTTGAAGTCCTGCCTGCTGCAGAGGTGAGTAATAATATAGATTTATTGATTGATTCTCATGTGTACCAAAGTACAATGAAAAGCTTTGTTTACGAGCAGTCAGATCATATTAAGCAATGATGTACAGATCAAAGGTTGTGAAGAAAAAGTTAGACAGAGGCATACAGGTTACATTGCATAAGGCGTGCATTAGGCGAGATTAACGTTAGCAAGGTCAGTGCCATTTCAGGCTAAAGAGTCTGATAATTGCCAGGAAGAAGCTGTTCCTGAACCTGCTGATGCATGTGATCAGGCTTCTGTATCTTCTGCCTAATGGAAGAAGTTGCAGGAGGTCATTATTGGGTCTTTAATCATGTTGACAACCTTTCTGAGCAGGAAAAATGCTCTGATGTCAAGTAATCTTTGGAGTCTTTTGATCAGGAATCAACCAACCATTAAATTCTAGGCCTGGCCTTATTTACCCCTTTTTTCCAAGCTATTCTCACATTTTAAAGGTCATTTTCAGCTCACATTTCACAGCTCCCAAGCCATCATTGACAAAAGAGTTAAAATCGAAACACGTCAGCGAGGTTTCTAATAACGGAAACACTGTTCACTAAAAAAAGCATAGACATTCTGGAAACTTTTCACTGTTGCACAGAGTGATGAATTGTGAAAGCAGTTTGAACTGTTTTTTAGAACATAGAACACAGAACATAGAACAGTACAGCACAGAACAGGCCCTTCAGCCCACAATGTTGTTCCGACCATTGATCCTCATGTATGCACCCTCAAATTTCTGTGACCATATACATGTCCAGCAGTCTCTTAAATGACCCCAATGACCTTGCTTCCACAACTGCTGCTGGCAACGCATTCCATGCTCTCACAACTCTCTGCGTAAAGAACCTGCCCCTAACATCCCCTCTATACTTTCCACCAACCAGCTTAAAACTATGACCCCTCGTGCTAGCCATTTCTGCCCTGGGAAATAGTCTCTGGCTATCAACTCTATCTATGCCTCTCATTATCTTGTATACCTCAATTAGGTCCCCTCTCCTCCTCCTTTTCTCCAATGAAAAGAGACCGAGCTCAGTCAACCTCTCTTCATAAGATAAGCCCTCCAGTCCAGGCAGCATCCTGGTAAACCTCCTCTGAACCCTCTCCAAAGCATCCACATCTTTCCGATAATAGGGCGCCCATTTATCTCTGTGGTATTCACTTATACTTGCAGCATCTCTTACCCCTTCAGTCACTAGCCCCGTCCCACAAGGAACTTCCAGGACCAGAGCACTGTCCCGATCTCCGAGGTATACAGAGTCCAGAGTCTCCACACCGAACCTGGGAGCTTGGTATTCCATCACACTCATGTGCTAAGAGTAGAAAGAGATTTCAGTTATACACTCTGCCCACTGAAGACAGTCTGTCTTGTCTGCATGTTGAAGCACAGGCTGATTGGGACTTTACTCTGAAGCAGGTGTTCGACTGGGAGAAGCATCTATTGTAACAGCGCAGATAAACAGTCTCACATCTCACTCACTGAATCAACAGCTGGAGAATATCCTGTTGTTTGGCCCAACTCTGACAATTATCTGAAACAAAAATTCCCATGAGATGTTTTGGATTGAGCAATCATTTTCGTAACATCACTGACTGTACATTGTAGATAGTGAGGGGAAGATTACTCATTGCACTGGGCAGCATCAAAATAAAATGATGGCGTTACGCTTTGTGAGTGCAAAAGCAAATGTGGAAAGTGCAATTCAAAAGCAGAAAGAGAATGTTTTCTTGATGTTTTTAACATCTTTCTTTCCTGGTTATAGAATAGCGTCTGCTACATCAGTATAATAATCACCATCACCATTGAGATGGGAAACTCATTATTTCATCAAATAATCTGGAGAAAATAGTCCAGGTGCCTTCCAGCAAAGCGTAACTTTCCACTTTGCCACTGAAGTAAAATGAATTCAGGCAAAATTACAACATGATGGAGGGCAAATTTATCTGGTTGCTCTGGGTGATGACTCCACAAAAATAGCCACAATTGGTCCCATGAAGGAATAAAAGAAAATGCCATGTAATGGAGAAAGATTTGCTTTGGGTGACAATTCACCTACAATCAAACTAAATCTTCTCATTAACATTTGATATGAAATGATAAATACAGTTCTGTGGGTAGTAAAGCGAGAGAGTGACAGGTCCTAACTGCTCATAGTCCTGAGCCCAAGAGTCATAAAAATTCACTTTTTCTTTTGTTTCCATGTTGCTATATAAAGTGAGGAGATACTTTTTGGCAGAAGCCACATCAATTCCAGGCTTTTCCATCTGGAGAGAAAAGGGAATGAGGCATGAAAAAGGAGGATATAATGAAATCTGTTCGAAAATTCCTTTCACTCTGAAGACTGCCAGTCCTGAGGAAGGATCCCTGGATCCGAAATGTTAACCCTGATTTCTCTCCACCGATGCTGCCAGACCTGCTGAGATTTTCCAGCAATTTCAGTTTTTGTTTCTGATTTCCAGCATCCACGCTTGTTTTGGTTTGCTACAGATCATGACTTAAATCTCAGGCCTAGTCGTTGTGCGACAATACTACAGGACCATCACCTCCCACCCAATTCCTGTCAGATGTAACTCAGCTGTTTGTGTTTGTTTTTCTGCATCACAATCCTACTACAGGGTTAGAGTACATTATCAAGGCTGACAGCCTAGAGCAATGCTCGGAGAGAGCTGCATTGTCAGAATACCATCATTGAGATGTGACAGTTTCTCCTCACAACGCTTCTCAAGCAAAGCTACAATGTTAACCATGCTCCAGTTATCAGACACCTCACCTGTAGTTAAACCTGACGAAAACATTTCAGCAAGTGATATCACAATTTCGTCCCTAACTTACCACAGTGTTCTGCGATACACGAGATCAGGTTCTGGAGATTTATCCACCTTTTTTTTCACTAAGACCACCATAACTTCCTCTTCTGTAATGTGAACTTTTTTTTTTAATTTTAAATTTATTTCCCTGTGTTCTCCAGCGTCCATTTCTTAAGAAAAAGGGACAAAATATTCATTTAGTAATGCCTGGGTTCAGCACAAAGATGACCTCCTTCATCTTTAAGGGGCCCTACTTTCTCTCTGTAGTTGCCCTCTCACTCATCATGTACCCGTAGATTTTCTTTGGATCATCCTTAACCTTACCTGCCAAAGCTATCTCATATCCCCTCTTTGCTCTCCTGATTTCTTTCTAAAGAATACTGCTGCATTCTTTATATTGATTATGATTCAATTGAACCAAGTTGTCTACAGCTAAAATAAGATTTTCTTTTAATCTTGACTAGAATCTCAATATCTTTGTTCATTCTTTGTTCTTTAATCTTACCAGCCTTACCCTTCACTCTAACAGGAACACAATGTCTCTGAACTCTCGTCATCACACTCTTGCAATCCTCCAACTTTTACCTGCATCCTTTTACCCGCGAACAGTTTTCTCCAATCAATGACAATGTTGCTGGAAAAGCTCAGCAGGTCTAGCAGCATCTGTGAAGTTAAAAACAGAGTTAATGTTTCGGGTCCAGTGATCCTTCATGAGGACTGATTCTGAGGAAGGGTGACCGGACCTGAAAATTTAACTCTGTTTCTTCCTTCACAGAAGCTGCCAGACCTACTGACCTTTTCCAGAAACTTTTTTTCTGTTCCTGAGTTCTAGCATCCGCAGTTCCTTTGCTTTTTACCCCAATCAACGTTTGAAAGTTCTTGTATTATTAAAATTTTCCTACCTCCAATTAAAATCTTTAACTTCTTTGGAAGGCTCGTCTTTTTCCATAACCACCTTGAGCCCAATAGAATTATGACCACTAGACCCAAAGTGTTTCCCCACTTTTACTTCAGTCACCTGCTCTGCCCTAATGCCTGAAAGAAGGTCAAAATTTGCTTTTTCTCCAGTCAGAGCATCCACATATTGACAAAGGAAATTTTCTTGAATGCATTTGATAAATTCTTTCTTCATCAGAAAAAAATCTGATGAAGGGTCTAGGCCCGATATGCCAGCTTTTGTGCTCCTACGATGCTGCTGGGCCTGCTGTGTTCATCCAGCTCCACACTTTGTTATCTTTTTCCATAACCATCTTGAGCCCAATGGAATTATGACAACTAGACCCACTTTTACTTCAGTCACTTGCTCTGCCTTAATGCCAAAAAGGTCAAATTTTGCTTCTCTAGTAGGAGCATCCGCATATTGATAAAGATAATTTGTTTGAATGCATTTGTCAAATTCTTCACCATCCAAACCTTTAATGGTATGGTAGCCCCAGTCAAAGTTTGGAAAATTAAAATCCCCCATTATTACAGCCTTATTATGTTTACATATATCTGAGTGCCCCCTTACAGTTGTTTCTCAATTTCTCTCTGACAATTGGGAAGCCTGTAGTACCATCCCGTCAAGGTGATCTCTCCTTTCTTAGTGCTAATTTCTGCCCATATATTTTCACTGGATTTTTTTTTAAAGAAATATTTTCTCTGGATGTATTCTTTAATCAAAAATGCAACTTCCCTCCTTTCTTGCTTGCTTTTCTATCCTTTCTATAGCATCTAAAACCCAGAGCACTGAGCTGCCAGTCCTATCCATCTCATAGCCAAATTTCTGTTGTAGCTATGAAGTCCCAATCCCATGTTCCTAAACATGCCTTGATTTCACCAGCCCTACCAGTAAGGACCCTTGCATTGAAATAAATGCAATTTAGTTCTGCAGATTTACTGCACACTCTGACTCTCTCTTGCCTTTCTTTCATAATTGACTTACTATCTTCCTCATCAATCATTCTGTTTCCACGGCTACTTAGAATTCCTCCACCACACGCCTCCAGCTGAGATGCACACATCAGATCCTGCATGTAAAATGTCCTGGCAGCAACATGATAATGAAAGGTGTTTGTGCATTTCAGAGTGCAGCATTGAAATGCAGAATCGTATTGTAAGCAGATGGGAGATGTTCCAAGATGGGGCGGTGCAGCTCTGTAACATTGAAGAGAATAGTACAACATACTATACAAGATTAGAGTGAAGGACACTGATAATATTGCAGTAATATCGATGAGAATCCCTCTCAGTAATTTTCAGCAGAATAATTATCCAAACCGACTTTTAAATCTTTCAACAAAACTGAAGAACATACTATTTATAAATATGTCTCAGCAATGTCCCCAGAATTAAACAGACTGATCTTGATATCAACAAAAGCTCAAAGTTGAAATAAATTCCACAGCAAACTCACTTTAATTACAAAGCTGGTTAAGTTGTAGACAGTCGTCTGGTTCCCGTTATGACAATTTTATGAGTGTTAAAGCCACTGAAAGTGGATGGACTGCGAGTTCTCTGTAACTCACATTGAGCACTTTTTCAGTTGAACTGTCAGAGGAGCAGGAAGTTTTGTCGAGTTATAACTTTGAAGCCTGATTGGTCCTATTTCATGGTGAGCTCTGATTCAGAACTGCTTCTACAGTAGCAGTCTCCTGGAATTTGATCTATTTCTCTCCAGGGCTGGGAGGGAGTTGGGGGAAATGTTGGGTCTGAGGCAGTTTTGGAATGTTATAATATCCTTCACACCTGTTTTGCAGCTCTGCGCATGTATTGAGTGAACTGCCAATGTGGTATACTGTATCCATTGTACCCGGTGTGGCTTCCTCTACATTTGGGAAACCAAGCGGAGGCTTGAGGACCGCTTTGCAGAACACCTCCGCTCGGTTCGTAATAAACAACTGCACCTCCTAGTCGCGAACCGTTTTAACTCCCCGTCCCATTCTTTAGATGACATGTCCATCATAGGCCTCCTGCAGTGTCACAATGATGCCACCCGAAGGTTGCAGGAACAGCAACTCATATTCCGCTTGGGAACCCTGCAGCCCAATGGTATCAATGTGGACTTCACCAGCTTCAAAATCTCCCCTTCCTCCACCGCATCCCAAAACCAGCCCAGTTCGTCCCCTCCCCCCACTGCATCCCAGCCTGTCTCTGCCTCCCTAACCTGTTCTTCCTCTCACCCATCCCTTCCTCCCACCTCAAGCCGCGCCTCCATTTCCTAACTACTAACCTCATCCCACCTCCTTGACCTGTCCGTCTTCCCTGGACTGACCTAACCCCTCCCTACCTCCCCACCTATACTCTCCTCTCCACCTATCTTCTTTACTCTCCATCTTCGGTCTGCCTCTCCCTCTCTCCCTATTTATTCCAGAACCCTCACCCCATCCGCCTCTCTGATGAAGGGTCTAGGCCCGAAACGTCAGCTTTTGTGCTCCTGAAATGCTGCTTGGCCTGCTGTGTTCATCCAGCCTCACATTTTATTATCTTGGATTCTCCAGGATCTGCAGTTCCCATTATCTCTGGATCCATCATTGAGCTGTTTGTGAAGGGTAGATAGTAGAATGTTGCATTCGTTACTTGGGACGGTACCTGGTGCTGTCATGTTGGCAGTTGATCCGATCATTTGGTGATCCTTGGCTTTAGAGGATGGTTGAAATTCTTTTGTTCTGATTCCTTTTCATACTGGGTGGATGGTAATACCCAGCATGACAGAGTGCTTTTTTTTTGGCTTTGATTGCCTGCAGCTTTGGGATATTTTAACGGCTGCTCTCTCGCTCTGACCTTCACAGCAAATTAGTCCAAACTAGTACATAGGTCATTGATGTACAGGCATCAAGGGTTTAAACCCAATTTTGTATATTTCTGCGAGGATACAACACAAACATGTCTGCAGGAGATGGCTTCCTGTTGAGAATGGGGTCAGTAGTCAGTATCTCATTATCCTGCCGTTTTAGTTTTTCTGTTTGACATTTCCCTGACTGTACAAGTGTGATATTCCACGGGTTCACACAGTTCTCTGCCAGACGTTCACTGAATCTACATTTGCAGTCAGCTTTTCGCTCTGCCATGTCCTCATTTAAAAATGCATGTATTGCAATAGAAAGCTTCATGTGTACATTACGACTTTCGGGTTCCAATATTTCATCATGATACAAACATATTGTGCACCACCTTCAAAATCATATTCTTTGTGGACCGAGGGCAAATTATCCGGAAGTACGAGCTGTTCTAATATCCTGAGCCTGCTGCACTGCGAGCTGATTGTGCAGTGTAACTGTATTCTTGAGAATTGCTTGTCTTACCAATGCTTGTAACACATGGAGCTCTCTGGTCTGTTCATCTCTCTTGCAGGTGGTTTATTTGCTTCACAATGAGAGCTGAGGAGAGTGATCACAGGCGTAACCTGCTGACTTCAATCCAAGAGCTGGTAACCAAAGGGCTGTGGGAGAAGGTTGTCGAACGATACGTGGAGAAGTGGCAGAAGAGTATGCTGATGGTGTAGTGGCTGTTTACAGGAAGCAATAATGATTAATGTTGGTTATCATCAATCCCTGGATATTCTGGGAGCATCACATTTGAAAAACATTAACTGAATGTATTGAATGTGAAAACGAATCAGCCCAAACTCTCCAAATACAAATAAACCAGTGAGTGACCTTCACTTGTCTCTTTGCTCTTCAGATTTATTTGAAAACACAAGAGTTTGGAGCCTCGCTCCTTTTTCAGGTGTTAGTGACAGAGGTAGTGTCAGACTCAGAATGTATAAGTAAAAGATCAAACGGTCACGTAACTGATGAGAATGTATTAAACAATCCTAAGATGCTGTTAAATCTTTAATCAGTCAGAAGGTTTTAATTGATTAATATATGTATGTAAATCCCTGAACTCCTTACAACTCATTGCCCTGAGAAAACTAAAAGTTTTATCAGTGTAAAGAAGCAATGGCATATTAGGTCAGACAAAGCATGTTAGGTGTGAGGCAATGTTTAGAATCTGGTTGTATTTTGGTTTGGAGTCAGACTGATTTAATTCTAAAATAGTAATTTAAAAAACGCCACATTGACTGAATGTCTGTAAATTGTGTGGCTTGTCTGGACATGCCTAATGTGCTCTCTCCAGAGGCAAGCTGACCTCTTCTTTCCGAGGGCTGAAGGGCAGGTGAAGGACTTCCACAGTCTCCTGAATGTGTACTGTTGAGGCACTTGTGTGCTCCCTCCTCCATCTATGCCTCCTCGCACTGCCCTCTCTCCATCTGAAGATGAGGCACCTGGATCGGTGTCAAATCTCCAACCAGTTGTGCTCTGTGTTTAGTCTTGGAAACTAACTTGTGAGGCGATGCAGTGCTGGCTCTATGTGTCAGTCCAAAAGACTGTTAGGCTGCTGGGCCTGGTTCTCCCATGGCAGCTGCTAACTTGTCGACGAAGGCAGATGTTTGCATAACATTTCATCATTGAGAGCCAGTGCATCCCATATGCCTGTCTGACAGTGCCATACCTCCCTTTAGAATTGCACGAAGACCCTGATTTACTAAGACCACAGAGTCCTGTCCTGCTGAGGGCTAAGCAGATGCCTGGTCTCTGCCAGTACTTTGACCACCAGTGGTCTGGGTGTTCCTGCATTGCACAGCCTCCAATCCCACACTGTGCCCACCAGCATTTCCCTGTTGGAGCTGGTCGGCTGTGTGGGAGGCAGTCTTGCTGAAAGTCCCTGTGGGCCCTGGACACTGTTGCCCGCGCGGGTACAGGATGTATCTTCTGGAGGAGACAGGCAGCTCTCTGCTCAGGTACCGGGGCAATAGGGTGCGCCTGTAAGACGCAATAGGCTGAAGCTGTGGCAGCCAATGGTTACAGTGCTACCCGATACAGGACACAGAGCAGCTGGTTAATGCCAGCATCTCAGTGCACCCTTCCACCCAGATGTCATTGCTCTGCCCCGTGTGGGATGTGTTTCCATGTAACGAAGGAATGGGGTGAATGAGTAGGATGCAATTTAGTCCTGAAGTATGTGTAGGCGAGATGTTGAGATGGTCTTTGTGGGGGGGATGCAAGGTTAGTGCTGGGTTTGGGGGAGGTGTTGGAACGACTTAAAGCAAATGAGGGATGGTATTGCATAGAACAGAAGGGAGGTGCTGGGTATCAGAGCATCAGCTTTGGAGGTGGGGCTGCAGTGGCAGGGTGAGGTGGAAGACAGAAGAATACGACACATGCCCTTTTTAAGCAGGGAATGTCATGCACTGCAGCCCAGTCTCCACAGTCTGGCGACGGCACTGATCCGAGCGGCAAACTCTGTCCAGGCTAACATGAGGTGGTGTCTCAGTCTCCTTTCTGATCTTCATTTTCTTGCTTTATCTCCATAGCTCTTGGTTCCCTGATTGATTAAAGATCTATCAATTTCAGCCTTCAATTCCATAGATTCACTGCCCTCTGAGAGAAGAAATTCCTCCTCATCTCTGATTTAAATGGGCAATCTCTTGTTCTGAATACCAGGGAAAACAAAACAGCAGCATACCAGAACTTCAACAGAGTCAAGGGGTAGAGGTGAGTGATGTGGCCATCAATGAGAATGTGCTAGTGAAGCTGAAATGTCTGAAGGTTGATAAGTCACCCAAACCAAATGGACTACATCCCAGGATTCTGAAGAAGATCTCTAAGGAGACTGTAGAGACATTGGTGGTAATCCTCCAGCAATCACTGAAGTCAGGGAGGATCCTGGTGAACTGGAAGAAAGCTATTTTAGCACTCCTGCCCAAAAAGTGAGCAAGGTAGATGACGTGAATCTATAGCCTGGTTCACCTGACCTCAATCATGTTAAGATTTTAGAGTCTGTTACAAAGGATGAGATTGCGGATTACTTGGTAGTGCATGGTAAAGTAGGGCTTAGTCAGCATGGTTTCATCAAGGGGAGGTCATGCTTGATAAAGCTGTGAGAATTCGTTGAGGTACCAAGCAAGCTCGACAAAGGAAAGCCAATGCGTGTCATCAATTTGGACTTCCAGAAGGCCTTCAACCAGGTGCTGCACACCAGGCTGCTAAATAAGATGAGAGCCCTGATGTTAGGGGCGAGGTATTGGCATGGATAGTGGGTTGGCTGACTGGCAGAAAACAGAGAATAGGGATAAAGAGTTTTTTCTCCCAGGGTCGCAGGCACTAACCATTGCTGTTCTGCAGGGATTCCTTGTAGAGACCACAACTATTCATATTGTATATTAACCATCTGAACAAAAGAACTGAGGTAATTGTGGCTAAGTTTGCAGACGACACAAAGATAGGTGAAGGGGCTTGATAGTGGGTAGTGTAGTGGAACCAGGAGGCAGCAGAAAGGCCTGTCTAAGCTTGGAGAGTGGACGAAGAAACGGCTGCTGGAGTATAATGTGGAAAAGTGTGAGATTACGCACTTTAGCATGAAGAATAAAGGCTAAGGCTTAGAATTCTGAAGTACAAGGGAACATGAGAGTCCTAATTTAGGATTCTCTTCAGGTAAACATGCAGGTACAGTTGGCAATTAGGAAGGCAAACACAAGGACAGCATTCTTTCAAGAGGGCTAGAATACAAAACCAGGAATGTACTGCTGAGGCTATATATGGTTCTGATCAGATCACATTTGGAATACTGTGTACATTTTTGGGTTCCATATCTAAGGAATGATGTGCTGGGGTTGGAGGTGGTACAGAGGATGTTTACAAGAATGAAACCAGGGATGAAGGGCTTGTTATATGAGGAGCGGTTAATGCTCTGGCTTTATGCTTGATGGGGTTTTGAGGGATGGATGATTCATTGAAACTCATAGAATACTGAGAAGCCTGGATAGAGTGGACATGGGAAGATGTTTCCACCAGTAGGAGAGAAGAGGACCCAAAGGCACAGCTTCAGAGTGAGGAGATGACCCTTCATAAGTGAGGTCAGAAGGAGTTTCTTCAGCCACAGGGTTGTGGCTCTGTGGAACTTACTGTCACAGAAGTCTGTGGAGCTAAGTCATTGAATGTCCTTAAGACAGAGATAGATAAATTCTTGATTGGTAAGACTTGATGAGCTGAATGGCCTAATTCTGCTCCATTGTCTCATGGTCTTATTATGCCCACTGGTTCGAGTGTGTTCCCCAAGAGGAAACAACCTTTCCACATCTTCCCTCTGAAGTCCCCTAAAAACCTTGAATGTTTCAACAAGATCACCTCTCAATTTTCTAAATTCCAACGAGTAAAAGCTGAACGTACTTGATCTCTCCTAACAAGAAAACCCATTTATATTGAATGAACCTTCTCTGGGCTGCCCCAAATGCCAGTGTACCTTTCCTTAGATAAGGAGATCAAAACTGTTTCCAGTGTTTCAGCAGTGGTCTAACTAGTGCCTTGTACAATTTCAGCAAGACATCCCTATTTTTATAATAAAGGTCATCCATTTGCCTTGTCTATACCTGCTGAACACGATGGTTATCTTTTAGTAATACATGTGCAAGAATCATGTTTGCTGCAGCCTTTCACATTCAAATAATATTCAGCTCCTCTATTCTTCCTCAAAAATTGCATAAACTCATATATATTCCCACTTTATATTCTGTCTGGCAAGTTTTGGCTCACTCCCTTAACCTGCCCTAATTCCTCCACAAATTCTTTGTGTCATCCTCACTACTTGTCTTCTCAACCATTTGTGGCCTGACGTAGCAATACGAATCCACTGCATTTCTTACTGTTTAGAATTGAACCAATCAGAAATATTGCCGGCAATGCTGCAGTGTTAGTTTTGTCTCATAAATCCTACTATTAATTAGTAGACTATTTTGATTAAAGTTAAAGAATCTGAATGAACAGCAGTCTCCATTAATTTTCACTCTCAGTTGAATTTGATTCTGAGTGTTTGGTTCCTGTCACCCACTGCATGACCGTGGATATCTTCAGTGTGCAGTGGCAATGGAGATGAAACAGGTGCCATGCCAATAAAATGTGCTATTTTAAATTCAACATCCAGCCCACCATTTGAGGCTGATTGGCAATTCAAGATCTAAACCCAGCTGGAGATTCTAAAAGGTAGAACTAGGAGTCCACTTGAAGTCCACATTGATACCATTGGGCTGCAGTGTTCCCAAGCGGAATATGAGGTGCTGTTCCTGCAACCAGCCCAATGGTGTCAATATGGACTTCACAAGCTTCAAAATCTCCTCTCCCTCTACCACATCCCAAAACCAGCCCAGCTTGACTCCACCTCCCTAACCTGTCCTTCCTCCCACCTATCCCTTCTTCCCACCTTAAGTCCCACTCCCATCTCCTAGCCCCTTGACCTGTCTGTCCTCCCTGGACTGACTTAACCTTTCCCTAATTCCCCACCTACACTCACCTTTACTGGCTTCATCCCCACCTCTTTGACCTGTCTGTCTCTTTTCCATTATCTTTTCCTCTACCCATCTTCTATCCGCCTCCTCCTCTCTCCCTATTTATTTGAGAACCTCCTTCCCCTCCCTGCACCCCGCTGCCCCCCCATTTCTGAAGAAGGGTCTAGGCCCGAAAAGTCAGCTTTCCTGCTCCTCTGAGGCTGCTTAGCTTGCTGTGTTCATCCAGCTCAACACTTTGTTATCTCTGTTTTAGCTATGGGCCTGGTTCTTCCAACTCGGTGTCCAGTATGGACGGCCTGTATTACATCAGAGTACCTCAGCAAAATTTCACTCTCTAAGCCTGGCAGCAATTGCATCGACGTGGCTAACATAGAACATAGAACAGTACAGCACAGAACAGGCCCTTCAGCCCACAATGTTGTGCCGACCATTGATCCTCATGTATGCACCCTCAAATTTCTGTGACCATATACATGTCCAGCAGTCTCTTAAATGACCCCAATGACCTTGCTTCCACAACTGCTGCTGGCAACGCATTCCATGCTCTCACAACTCTCTGCGTAAAGAACCTGCCTCTGACATCCCCTCTATACTTTCCACCAACCAGCTTAAAACTATGAGCCCTCGTGCTAGCCATTTCTGCCCTGGGAAATAGTCTCTGGCTATCAACTCTATCTATGCCTCTCATTATCTTGTATACCTCAATTAGGTCCCCTCTCCTCCTCCTTTTCTCCAATGAAAAGAGACCGAGCTCAGTCAACCTCTCTTCATAAGATAAGCCCTCCAGTCCAGGCAGCATCCTGGTAAACCTCCTCTGAACCCTCTCCAAAGCATCCACATCTTTCCTATAATAGGGCGCCCAGAACTGGACGCAGTATTCCAAGTGCGGTCTAACCAAAGTTTTATAGAGCTGCAACAAGATCTCACGACTCTTAAACTCAATCCCCCTGTTAATGAAAGCCAAAACGCCATATGCTTTCTTAACAACCCTGTCCACTTGGGTGGCCATTTTAAGGGATCTATGTATCTGCACACCAAGATCCCTCTGTTCCTCCACGCTGCCAAGAATCCTATCCTTAATCCTGTACTCAGCTTTCAAATTCGACCTTCCAAAATGCATCACCTCGCATTTATCCAGGTTGAACTCCATCTGCCACCTCTCAGCCCATCTCTGCATCCTGTCAATGTCCCGCTGCAGCCTACAACAACCCTCTACACTGTCAACGACAACTCCGACCTTTGTGTCGTCTGCAAACTTGCTGACCCATCCTTCAATCCCCTCATCCAAGTCATTAATAAAAATTACAAACAGTAGAGGCCCAAGGACAGAGCCCTGTGGAACCCCACTCACCACTGACTTCCAGGCAGAATATTTTCCTTCTACTACCACTCGCTGTCTTCTGTTGGCCAGCCAATTCTGTATCCAAGCAGCTAAGTTCCCCTGTATCCCATTCCTCCTGACCTTCTGAATGAGCCTACCATGGGGAACCTTATCAAATGCCTTACTGAAGTCCATATACACCACATCCACAGCTCGACCCTCATCAACTTTTCTAGTCACATCCTCAAAAAACTCGATAAGGTTTGTAAGGCATGACCTACCCCTCACAAAGCCGTGTTGACTGTATTTGATCAAGCCATGCTCTTCCAGATGGTCATAAATCTTATCCCTCAGAATCCTTTCTAACACCTTGCAGACGACAGACATGAGACTTACTGGTCTATAATTGCTGGGGATTTCCCTATTTCCTTTCTTGAAGAGAGGAATTACATTTGCCTCTCTCCAGTCCTCAGGTACGACTCCAGTGGAGAGCGAGGATGCAAAGATCTTCGAAAGTGGCGAAGCAATTGCATTTCTCGCTTCCCAAAGCAGCCGAGGACAAATCTGGTCCGGGCCTGGCGACTTGTCAATCTTAATGTTTGACAAAATTTTCAGCACATCAGCTTCCTCTATCTCTATCCATTCCAGCATGCACACCTGCTCTTCAAAGGTTTCATTCACTACAAAGTTCGTTTCTTTCGTAAAGACAGAAGCAAAAAACTCATTTAGGGCTTCCCCTACCTCCTCAGACTCCACACACAAGTTCCCTATGCTATCCCTGATCGGCCCTACTCTTTCTGTGACCATTCTCTTATTCCTCACGTAAGTGTAAAATGCCTTTGTGTTTTCCCGGATTCCTTCTGCCAAGCCTTTCTCGTGCCCCTTCCTGGCTCTCCTCAGACCATTTTTGAGCTCCTTCCTTGCCTGCATGTAACCCTCTCTCGCTGAACTTGACCCTAGCTTCCTCCACCTTATGTAAGCTACTTTCTTCCTTTTCACAAGAAGCTCCACCGCTCTCGTCATCCAAGGTTCCTTTATCTTACCCCTTCTTGCCTGTCTCAGAGGGACATATTTACTCATCACTCCCAACAACTGTTCCTTAAACAGTCTCCACATGTCTATAGTTCCCTTACCATGGAACAACTGCTCCCAGTCCATGCTTCCTAACTCATGTCTAATCGCATCATAGTTTCCTCTTCCCCAATTAAATATCCTCCCATTTTGCCTCATCCTCTCCTTCTCCATAGCTATGTAGAATGTGAGGCAGTTATGGTCACTATCACCAAAATGCTCTCCCACCACAAGATCTGATACCTGCCCCGGCTCGTTTCCGAGCACCAAGTCTAGAATGGCCTCTCCCCTCGTCAGCCTGTCAACGTACTGCGTTAGGAAACCCTCCTGGACACACCTTACAAAAACAGCTCCATTCAAATCTTCTGCTCGAAGGAGGTTCCAATCAATATTAGGAAAGTTAAAGTCACCCATTACAACAACCCTACTGCGTCCACACTTTTCCAAAATCTGCCGACCTATGCTTTCTTCAATCTCCCTGCTGCTATTGGGGGGCCTGTAGTAAACCCCTAACGAGGTGACTACTCCCTTGCTGTTCCTAATTTCCACCCATACTGACTCAGTAGGCAGATCTTCCTCGACAATGGAAGCTTCTGTAGCTGTGATCCCCTCTCTGATTAGTAGTGCTACACCCCCTCCTCTTTTTCCCCCCTCCCTATTCTTTTTAAATGTTCTAAACCCTGGAACATCCAGCAACCATTCCTGCCCATGAGAAACCCATGTCTCTGTTATGGCCACAACATCATAGCACCAGGTACTGATCCATGCTCTAAGTTCATCACTTTTATTCCTGATACTCCTTGCATTAAAGCAAACACACTTTAACCGATCCCTTGGTTCCTTCCCAGGAAAATCCTTCCCACTAGCTGGTCTACCTCTTGCTACTGCCTCACCTGCATCAACGCTCACCTCTGGTATACAGCTCAGGTTCCCACCCCCCTGCCATACTTCCTTCATATCCATCTCTCATTCAGAGGACGAGGCAATGCTCAACACAGAGGTTGAAACCACAGGTTTAAGCAATATTTCCAAATGTTCCAAGGAGCAGGGTATGTTTTACTCTGCACCATTTGGGAAGTCTCTTCTTTCATATGGCCTGCATCCTTATGCAGGACCATCACTAATCCCCAATCTTTTTCTGTCACTTGTCCTGACCTCATGTCTCCCCCATGTGAGGTATTTTCCATGATTCTGACACCGAACTTCATTCCCAATGTCAACTGTCTCTCTTGCTTGGCGGAGTCTAGAGTCACCCTGCTCCCAGGTCCAGGAAGATCAGACCTGGTGCGCAGTCTTCTATTCATTAGCAACTCTGTCAATACTTTCCTTGCAGTTCCATGCAGGGCAGTCCAATAATCAAACAGGAACCAGGTCAGTTAGGTATCCCACCAGGTTGTAGGCTGTTTCTTCAAGCCCACCTTTATAATTTGGAACTGCTCTTTCTGACAGGCCATTGAATAATGAGTTGTATGGAGCTGTCTTTATAAGCCAAACCCCATTTGACTAAGAAATAACTATATTTTCTGCTGATAAATGATATCTGTGACCATTTTCAAGGCTGACCCTTTTTTAGGAATTGATGCAAAGGTGCCAGGATGGATGCAAGGATACGTATGGACTTTTCATAATAATTTGCCTGTCCAAGAAATGACTGAAGTTCCTAGACAGGAGTGGGAGGTGGGGCACTTTTCATTGCCCTCAATTCACCTTTGAATGGTTATAACCTGGTCTTGTCAACTCTGTAGCCCAAGTAGGTAATTTGGGGAACCTGGAACACAAATGTGTTCCCTTCTTAGGCACACACCTGTCTTGGAAAATGCCTTAGAAATATATTTAAGTTCTGTAAGTGACTTTTACAAGTTTTTCCTGTTATTTAGGTAAATGGCGACCTGAGGTAAAACTTACAAAAGGCGCTTCATCATTAGCTGAAAAATTGAGCAGGCTAATGATACCCGAAATGGCAGACTCACATTTTGGTACAAGCCCTTATGGGTATTAATTGTAGTATGCTTCTGGGAATTCTAGTCAAAACACAACTGCAAGTAAGCGTGGCTCATGTCCAGCTTCTTGAAGGTCAGCCCCCACTGCCAGCATTGTGTATAAATGCATTATCTGAGGAACTGGGCATTTATCCAGCTATTAAAAGCAGTTTAGCATTTGTTTAAAGGCAAATTGAACAACTGAGCTTCAAAATTGGAATGACTCGTGCTGCCCATTCCACAAATTGTACTGGTTTGATGATTCCTTTACTTTTCAGCCTCCTGATTTCTGCCTTTTTTTTATTCTTTATTCATTCATGGGATGAGGGAGCCGCTAGCTGGGCAGCATTTATTGCCCATTCCTAATTGTCCAGAGGACAGTTCAGAGTCAACAATGTTGCCATGGGTCTGGAATCACATGTAGGCCAGACCAGGTCAGGATGGCAGTTTCCTTCCCTAATGGATATTAGTGAACCAGATGGGTTTTCCCCAACAATCAACAATGGACAATAGATTCACAGTCATCATTAGATTCTTAATTCCAGATATTTATTGAATTCAAATTCCACCATCAGCCGTGGTGGAATTAGAACTCAGGTCCCCAGAATGTTATTTGGGTTTCTGGATTAACAGTCCAGCAATAATACCTCTAGGCCATCATCCCTAATGTGCCTAATGTCCCACGTGCCAGTTGGCATAGGGAAAAGAAAGTTAGGGAAGTAAACACGTGGCTAAGGGATTTGTGTGGGAAAGAGAGATTCCATTTCCTGGGGCATTGGCATCAGTTTTGGAACCGGGGGGATCTGTACCGTTGGGACGGTCTCCACCTGAAACGATCTGGAACCAGTGTTCTAGTGAAAAGGATAAATAGAGTGGTCAGGAGGACTTTAAACTAGTGAGCCGGGGGGAAGGGAAAGTGAAAGAGACGGGGAGTATGGAGTTAAATGGAAAGATAAGCAACAGGATAGCACGTGTACAGGCGGGCTTAAGCTCGAGGCAGACTAGGAATACAGCAAAAGGATAGCTGAAGATATCTTAGGATTTCCAATCTCTCTAATAATGATAAGAAAGTTAGCATTAAGGCACTTTATCTAAATGTTCGTAGTATTCGCAACAAAGTAGCTGAATTAACAGCACAAATCCTCTTGAATGATTATGATGTGGTCGGCATCACAGAGACATGGTTGCAGGGAGCTCAGGACTGGCAGTTAAACATCCAAGGATTCACAACATATCGAAAAAAAGGGAGGTGGGCAGAGGGGGCGGGGTTGCCTTGTTAATTAAGAATGAAATTAAATCTACGGCACTGAATGACATAGGGTCAGAGGATGTGGAGTCTGTGCAGGTGGAGTTGAGGAACGACAAAGGCAAAAAAACTATAATGGGAGTTAAGTACAGACCTCCTAACAGTGATCAGGACCAGGGGCACAAGATGCACCGGGAAATAGATAGGGCATGACAGAAAGGCAAGGTCACGGTGATCATGGGGGACTTCAATATGCAGGTGGACTGGGTGAATAATGTTGCCGGTGAATCCAGAGAAAGGGAATTCATGGAATGCTCACAGGATGGCTTTTTGGAACAGCTTGTGATGGAGCCCACAAGGGAGCAGGCTATTCTGGACTTAGTGCTATGTAATGAGCCTGACTTTATAAAAGACCTTAAAGTAAGGGAACACTTAGGAGGTAGCGATCATAATATGGTAGAGTTCAGTCTGCAGTTTGAAAGAGAGAAGGCAAAATCGGATGTAATGGTGTTACAGTTAAATAAAGGTAATTACAGGAGCATGAGAGAGGAATTGACGAAAATCGACTGGAAGTAGAGCCTAACGGGGAAGACAGTAGAGCAACAATGGCAGGAGTTTCTGGGTGTGATTGAGGACATAGTACAGAGGTTCATCCCAAAGAAAAGAAAGATTATCCAGGGTGGGATTCGACAGCCGTGGCTGACAAAGGAAATCAGGAAATGTATCAAAGAAAAAGAGACAGCCTATAAAGTGGCCAAGAGCACTGGGAAATCAAAAGATTGGGAAGGCTACAAAAAGAAACAGAGGATAACAAAGAGAGAAATAAGGACGGAGAGGATCAAATATGAAGGTAGGCTAGCTAGTAATATTAGAAATGATAGTAAAAGCTTCTTTCAATACATAAGAAACAAACGAGAGGCAAATGTAGACATTGGGCCACTCCAAATTGATGCTGGAAGGCTAGTGATGGGAGATAAGGAAATAGCTGAAGAATTTAATAAGTACTTTGCGTCAGTCTTCACAGTGGAAGATATGAGTAGTATGCAAACAATTAGGGAGAGTCAGGGGGCAGAGATGACTATGGTAGGCATTACAAAACAGGAAGTGCTAGAAAAGCTAAAAGATCTGAAAATTGATTAATATCCTGGCCCAGATGGGCTACATCCTAGAGTTCTGTGGGAGGTGGCTGAGGAAATAACGGAGGCATTGGTTGTGATCTTTCAAAAGTCACTGGAGTCTGGGAAAGTCCCAGATGATTGGAAAATTGCTGTTGTAACCCCCTTGTTTAAAAAAGGATCAAGGCAAAAGATGGAAAATTATAGGCCGATTAGCCTAACCTCAGTAGTTAGTAAAATTCTTGAATCCATTGTCAAGGATGAGATTTCTAAATTCCTGGAAGTGCAGGGTTGGATTAGAACAAGTCAGCAAGGATTTAGTAAGGGGAGGTCGTGCCTGACAAACCTATTAGAATTCTTTGAAGAGGTAACAAGTATGTTAGACCAGGAAAACCCAGTAAATGTTATCTATCTAGACTTCCAAAAGGCCTTTGATACGGTGCCTCACGGGAGGCTGCTGAGCAAGGTGAGGGCCCATGGTGTTTGAGGTGAGCTACTGGCTTGGATTGAGGTTTGGCTGTCTGACAGAAGGCAGAGAATTGGGATAAAAGACTCTTTTTCGGAATGGCAACCAGTGACGAGTGGTGTCCCGCAGGGTTCAGTGTTGGGGCCGCAGCTGTTCACCTTGTCAATTAATGATCTGGATGAAGGGACTGGGGGCATTCTGGTGAAGTTTGCGAATGATACGAAGATAGGTGGGCAGGCAGTACTGAGGAGGTGGGGAAGCTGCAGAAAGATTTAGACAGTTTAGGAGAGTGGTCCAGGAAATGGCTGATGAAATTCAATATGAGTAAATGTGAGGCTTTGCACGTTGGAAAAAAGAATACAGGCATGGAATACTTTCTAAATGGTGAGAAAATCCATAAAGCAGAAGCACAAAGGGATCTGGGAGTGTTGGTCCAGGATTGTCTAAAAGTTAACTTGCAGGTAGAGTCCGTGATTAAGAAAGCGAATGTAATGTTGTCGTTAATCTCAAGAGGGTTGGAATATAAAAGCAGTGATGTGTTTCTGAGGCTTTATAAAGCTCTCATTAGGCCCCATTTAGAATACTGTGTCCAATTTTGGGCCCCACACCTCAGGAAGGACATACTAGCCCGAGATCGTGTCCAGTGGAGATTCACACGGATGATCCCTGGAATGGGAGGTTTAATGCATGATGAACGGCTAAGGATCCTGGGATTGTACTCATTAGAGTTTAGAAGGTTGTGGGGAGATCTAATAGAAACTTCCAAGATAATGTATGGTTTAGAAGGGGTGGACGCTAGGAAGTTGTTTCTGTTAGGCGGGGAGACTAGGACCCGTGGGCACAGCCTTAAAATTAGAGGGCATGAATTTAAAACTGAAATGAGATGACATTTCTTCAGCCAGAGAGTGGTGGGTTTGTGGAATTCATTGCCATGGAGTGCAGTGGAGGCCGTGACGTTGGATGCCTTCAAGGCAGAGATTGACAAATTCTTGATCTCACAAGGAATCAAGGGCTACAGGGAGAGTGCAGGGAAGTGGAGTTGAAATGCCCATCAGCCATGATTTAAATGACGGAGTGTACTTGATGGGCTGAATGGCCTTACTTCCACTCCTATCTCTTAAGGTCTTATGGTTCCCCCCACAGGGCATATGGTGCTCTTGCAGAAGCGTCAAATTGCTTCCTGGTCAACTGGGCAGTGGCCTTGGCTCCTTTGATAATTGCCAGACCTTCCGAAAAATGTCCCAGTGTTTATTTAGGACTTCACTCAGGCAGCCATTCTCTAATTGAAAAATGTTGAGCCAATCATAGTGAATCTTTCTCAACCAATTTCACCCTATCAAGCTTAGGCCTGAACCTTTTACTGAAATCAGTGGTAAGTAGAGAAGCTGCTCTTTATATGAGACTGAAACCGAAATTGTTCCCTTAATCTGTAAAGGATCTGCGGTATAGGTCCTCACTCTAGCTGAGGTGTGTGCAAAGTTAAACGCTGGAGTTCGGAATGAATTTTCTTGAAAACTGGTTTTGCGATCACTGACACTTTTGTGCTGGTATCGACCTGTATTAAAACCAGATGACAATTTAACTGGATGTTTAACTTGATTGGTTTCAAACCTGATGCAGGTGGACTTTCCAGGGAATGAATTCTCCTGGATACCTTCCAGGATACCAGCCTATGAGCTATCTTACTCAATTTAGGTCTAGTGGGACTCCTTTGCAATCTCAAGTCTGATTACCAACAACAACTTGCCGGCCTGTGTCCTTACGGAAGTCTGAATTGTTTGGCTGAGGCTTGGCTTTGTTTTGAGGTTTTATTGTGGGCCAACTTGGAATCCCAATGATCAGTATATGTCCTGAGTGAGGTTCTACAACTCCCTGCACTCAAGCAGTGTTCCCCATGCTCAGCCGGACTGGGGAGGGTGTCCACTTCCATCAGCACACCCTGCAAATCATAAGGTCCACTTGCTGCATTTTCCAATGATAAAGCCAGCCATAGCACCTGTTTTGGGGCATCCAATCGGGCTTCAGCTAGTCAGCATTTTTGCGTAGTAACATCATTAATGCCACATTTCAGATGGTTTCTAAGCATCTCAGTAAGGGTTAAACCAAAGTCACAAGCTTCTGCCAGTTATCTGACCTAGTCAAACTTCTGGACACAGATTCTCCTGGTTCTTAAATTGCTACGCGAAAGCGATAGTATCTCGGAATTAGAGGTGGCTTGGGGTTGCAACATTTCTTAATTATGTTCATCAATTCTTGAAAGGTTTTAGTATCTTGTGCCTCAGGGAAAGTTAGGCTCCGAGTGAGAAAAATCTGCAGCTCTACATGCTGCCAGGAGAATTACTCGCTGCTTGTCATCTGTCACAATGTTGTTTTCCCAGAAAAAGTAATACATTCTTTCCACAGATAACAAAGTGTGGAGCAGGATGAACACAGCAGGCCAAGCAGCATCTTAGCAGCACAAAAGCTGACGTTTCGGGCCTAGACCCTTCATCACGCTCTGATGAAGGGTCTAGGCCCGAAAAGTCAGCCTATGATGAAGGGTCTAGGCCCGAAAAGTCAGCCTATGTGCTCCTAAGATGCTGCTTGGCCTGCTGTGTTCATCCAGCTCCACATTTTGTTTTCTTGGATTCTCCAGCATCTGCAGTTCCCATCATGTCTGATCACATTCTTTCCACAGATTGGGCCCAGACCTCGCCTGCAGGATTGAACAAGTCAAGCTTCCCAAACAAATGCGTGATGTAAGAAATGCTTACTCGGACTCGAAGGAATCTATTTTTAAGCAAGTTCATGCTTTATTCTCCTCGCCACCAAAATACCTCCACAGAAGCTGGTATCCAGTCACCAGGCCACCTTTTATTTACAAATGAACAGTCCTTGACTTGTGTACTCCTTCATTCAGATTCATAGAATCCTGGAAGCTCAACAGTGTGGGAGCAGGCCATTCAGCCTACTGAGTCCACACCAACCCTCCGAACTGCAAATTAACAAGGATTCAAGAATCTCATCTTCAACGATGTCCAGCTGCCTAACCTTGTTATAATCACTACAGTTGTCAACTTGTTGTTGTAGTGGCCCATGATCTTAAGTTGACAAAATGGCCACTTGGGGCTCTTTTAGCCAACACAAGGTGACAAAAAGAGTTTGACAGTTACTTATGTTCAAAACTAGACTTGAGTAGTCTCCATATAGATATACTGGATAAGATGAGATTCTCCATCAGAAGAAACATTAGGGACATTAATCAGATTTCCGTGAACAGGCAGTTCTAAATGTATAAGCATTTTAATAAGGGTATTTTTGAAAGGTCTAGTTTGGTCACAGTCCCAGGCTTGTTACTTAGTAACAGGTAGAAGGAAAAGTCTGATCCTACAGCAATGTACCTATCCAGATGCTTTTTAAATGTTGTAATTGTACCAATCTCCATCACTTCCTCTGGAAGCTCAGTCCGTACATGCACCACCCTCTGTGTGAAAAAGTTACCTCTTAGGTCCTTTTTAAGTCTTTCCCATCTTACCTTAAACCTCTGCCGTCTAGTTTTGGACTGCTCTACCCTGGAGAAAAGACCTTGACTAATCACCCTATCTATGCCTCTCATGATTTAGAAATGAACCTTTGGTTTAAAATTCATTTATAGCATGCAAATAGCAGAGGTCGTAAACTGCAGTTGCAAGTTAGAAGGAGCATTGTTTGATCTGTCAGGGTGAAATGAGAGAATGGTTGTTCTCAATTTGTCAGCTGTGTCCCAGAATTGTAATAATTTTGTATTGGAGTTGATCTTAAAGACTTTATAATAATTGGTTGAGATTAATATCCTTCCTAATCTACCATATTCAAGTTAGTACAGAAATTGGAAGAGTCCTTAGTGAAAAGCAAATATTTAGGTTATTGGTAAGACCATAAGACATAGGAGTGGAAGTAAGACATTCGGCCCATCAAGTCCACTCCGCCATTTAAATCATGGCTGATGGGCATTTCAACTCCACTTCCCTGCACTCTCCCTGTAGCCCTTGATTCCTTGTGAGATCAAGAATTTGTCGATCTCTGCCTTGAAGGTAAATAACGCAGTGCAGCTGGCAAATGCCTGGGAAGGAATAAAACTGTCAGAAGCGTTGTAAGATCCCAAAGGCAAATGATGGAGGTATCTGGTAGGACCTAGGGCTATCCACAGCGTTGTCCATCATTGATTGCATGTTTACTGGATTGGATGGATAGTTTAGAGAGATGTGGCTAACAATGACATCAATATTGCATGTAATTATTGTAACGTGAAAAGTATGGAAATATTGTGAAGTGTTAGGGAACTCAGAGCATCATTGACCTCTGTTCTCAGCTGTAATTAAAAGGGCAACGGTGCCCCACATGAAAGCCAGATTCGGAGTGGCCTCAGGTCCCTCCCACTTGTGACAATAGAGGTCTGAATAAAAATTGCTTGTACTACAGAACACAGAACTGAAGACTCCTCTTTGATATCTCTCTCTACAGCAATTGGTGCTACAAGCAAAGTGCTGCACCAGTCCATTACTGGCTATATAGGTCCTAATTGAGTGAGTATGCTTAATATTACCACCCTTTAGGTAGAAGCTAAACCCTGCTGGCAATCACGGCTGTATGTTGTAGTACAAAAAGAACTCGGTGAGAAAAAAGAAGCCCACATCAGGGAGGGCGGAGCCTCATAACAGGACAGATAAGGCCCAAGGAGCATCCGCACCAGTGAGATGTTGAGCCCCACCACAGGACAGATAAGGCAGAAAACCTAAGGGATGCATAAGACCCTGGCAGCCGGAAGGGATCCAGAAGAGATTGTGTTGAAGGATAAAGGGAGAATAAGATGGGTCCCAGAGAGGTTGTTTTTATAAAGTGAGCTAGTTTGCAATCAAAAACTGATCATGAAGATGATCAGGAAGGGGTATGATCCAAATACCCCAAAATCAGAGCAGAAAGCTTAGTGAAAGAGGCAAGACAAAGATACATATGAGAAGGTGGCTGTATTTCTGACAGCCCTCATAAGAAATATGACCAGAGAGAAATGGGTAAAATGAGGGTGTTGGCTTTCAGACATGAGAGGTCTAAAGCCAAAAGGTCAGATAGTGGCCACAGGTGGGGAGGTGCCTAGTGAGCCACTCTACTCAGAGGGCACGATGACAATGATGATGACTGGAACAGGTTAGATGACAAAACATATGCATATGGACATGGGGACAATAATGATTGGGATGATCCAACACCCTCTGAATTAGAAAGACCTGTGCCTATGGCTCATTTGTGGGCTGTAGTTAAAATTTGGAGAGCGGGGGCATCTACAAAAAAGGAAAGAAGTTAATTTAGAACCTTTTGTGAGTTGTAGGAGGAAACCAATACAGAGAGAATGTAGAAACTCCATACAAAAAGTCACCCAAGGTGGGAAATTGAACCTGGATCTCTGGTGCTATGAGGCAAATGTGTTAGCCACTGAGCCACAATGCCACCCAAGAGTATGTCACTAAGTTCAAGATATTCTGATTTGTACATGGGTTTATTGATTGCAGTGCTTATGAGGTTCAAGTCAATTGGATGTTGTGTCTGAATATTGCACAGAGCCAGGTTCAAAGATGCAGGGTTAGTTGTGTGCCATAGATGACCAAGCCGAGTGTAACAGTTTGAGAATTCAGTGCTTAAAAACGGTATCATACTGAAACCTGAGTTTTTGATGGGCTATATAAATAAAGACGTCGAGTACAAAACTGATGAGGTTTTGCTGAACCTAGAATTAACAGTTTGACCCTGTTATGGGTTCCAGTTCTGAGCACCAGAAGATGTCATAGCTTTGTAGGGAGCTCAGAAGAGATTTAGCTAAACTGCTCCATAAATGAGGAATTAGAGAAGCTGTAATGGATGTGATGGTCTCAATTTTCCAAAATTTGCTTCATTCTGGAAAGCTGCCATAGGTCTGGAAAGTAGCAACTTAAAAAAAAAATCTTAGGATGTGGGTGTCTCTAGTTGGATGAACATCCATTGCCCATCTCTAATTGATCAGAAGGCAGCTAAGAGTTAATTACGTTCCTATGGATGTGGAGTCATGTGTATGCCAGGCCAAATAAGAAAAGCAAATGTCCTTTCCTAAACGAAATTTGAGTTGAATTCTTAGAACAGTCAAAAGGCTTACATAGTAGCTACTAAACCTAGATTTGTACTCCAGAATTTTATTGAATTAGTTTAATTTTATTGAATTAGCCTTCGGCTCCGAACTATTCGTCCAGGGGCATCACCATCACACCACCATCTCCCACAACTCCTTTACATAAGAATGCAGGGAGGCAGAAGATAGGAAACTATAGCAAGACTGCTGCAGGGCAGGCTTTAGAACTGATCATTAAGGAGCTTATAACAGGGCACTTGGAAAGATTCGAGGGAATCAGGAAGAGTCAGCTTGATTTAATCAAAATAAATCATGATTAATAATTTTTTTGATGTTCTTTGAAGGAGTAACATGGGCAATGGCTAAAAGGGAGCCCATTGATGATGTTCTGTACCTGGATTCTGAGAAGGCATTTGAAACAGCCCCACATCAGAAGTTATCATGCAAAGTGGGAACTTACTGTTTACGGGGTAACATACTAGAAAGAATGGCAGAAAACAGAGAGTATGCATAAATAGGTCTTTCTCTAACTGGCTGGTTGTGACAAGTGGGGTCCTGGCCCCTCAGCTCTTTATCGTTTATATCATAGATGAGAGGAGTGAAGGTAGAGTAACTAAACTTGCAGATGCCATAAAGGTAGGTAACAAAGTACATAGTGAAGAAGTCATGAGTAGACTGGAGATCAAATTAGATGAGATGAGTGAGAGGGCATCAGTCTGGCAAACAGAGTATAATGTGGGAAAATGTGTTAGTGTTCACCTTGGTGGGAAGAATAAAAAGGCAGGTTATTAGTTGAATGGAGAATGACTGCAGAAATCTGAAGTACAGAGAGATTTGGATAATATGTTAGTATGCTGATACAGCAAGTAATTAAGAAGGCTAATGGGATGCTTTCCTTAATTACAGGGAATCGATGAGACCACATTTCAAATGCTGTGTGCCGTTTTGATCTTTTTCTTTAAGAAAAGACATAAATTTGTTGCAGGTTCCCCTTCAAGCCACTGAATTGGTATGTTATAGATTCAAGCTGTCCCCATACCCTGCTATTCCAGAGATATAGGGCTAGACTTCTGTGGAGTTTGGAAGATGTGATGAATATGTCTTCCTTATAGCACAGAAAGAGTGGTGATGTTTCTCAAGGTCTAGTATTATTATGTCATTATGAATACGTGTCTAAATTTCAAAAACTAAAATTACCTCAGCAAGGAGTTCTGAGTTCACAGATTGAGTGACCATTTAAACAGTTATTATAGGATCATTTTTCCTGGATGTGGGGCCCAGACAGAACTTTATTTTTATAAGAGTTTGCAAGTTCAGGAAATTAAAATTCAGGCGATTTAAATGATGGATTGTTTTTACCATCTGTATAAGTGACAGCAGCATTAGATTGTTAGAAGTTTTCTTTTCATCTCATATAGCTCCAGTGGTCAGATCATGGAGGATACTGGATGATTGGTTTTGGAGGTGTTATTGAGGTTATGAGGAGCCATAGGGTTGCTGAGGTACCCGTTTCAATGTGAAAGGGCAATGAGTGAAATAAGTGGGTATGATAATGGGAGGAATAAATTGTCAATTGGGCGGCCATTGGCTGGGTGGGAAATATGAGTGGGTGAGAGAGGTGAGCACTTGTGCACCAAACAGATTCTAAACAAATTTGTCACGTGCTATATGGGCCTTCTACCTTGGCATTTGCCTGCTCCTGTGGCCACCTAGTGTCTACTTCCAGGACTGGGAAGCCTACTTGCACAGAGCAAAAACTAGGTCAAAAGGAGCCTTTTAAACCAAGGTTGGCCTTTAGAGTCAGAAAGTTTCTGTATTGGAGATACCCACCTCAGTGATGAAAATTCATATCTTGCTGTTGCTGTTTTGTTGTTTCAGTGGAGGACTGAAGGAATGTGCCAATTTCAGAGATGCTGTCATTGAGATAAGACACAAAGCAGACATGCTCCCTGCTCTCTTGGGCACAACTAAAACTTGCATTGGCATTATTTGAAGAAAAATAACACAGAAAATTCTTCTAATTTTATCCTTCAACCTACTCCTGTCAATATCACGTTGCTGGGAACTTGACAAGTGAAAATTGCAAAATTCCTTCATTGTTTCCATGTTGTATACCTCTATGATTCTATCATCCTATGGTTGCCAAAGCACTGTAAAATCCTGAGATAGTAAATGATATGGTATAAATATTGTATTTCCTTGAAAGTAATTGCTCCAATATGAGATAACAATCAGAAATTAACAAGCATGAAGCTTTGATCTTGCAGCCATATATCTGTTGACCTTGCAGCATTTGATACAACAGAATGGCCTTCTTGGCCGATTCAGAGGGTACTTAACAGTCACTGACATTGCTGTGGGTCTGGAGTCACACGTAGGCTAGGCCAGACAAGGTGAAGACAGCAGATTTCACTCTCTATGATAAATTCATGTCATAATTCTTTCACTCTCATTTGATCAAAACCCTGGAATTGTCTCCACACAGCACTGTAGGTATCTCTACACCAGCAGTTGAAGAGGGTTGAGTGCCAGCTCTCGAGCTTCCTCTCCAACATCTCCATGTATCATGATCCTAACATTGAACATCAAGCTTTTCTGTCCACGCCAGTCAATAGCCCTATCTCATCTAGGGATCTTCCCCCTACAGCCTCTCAGTTCATAGTTCTCCAAATCCAAACAGAATGCTTCCACCTTCTTCCCACAAATAAAACTGGCATAGTTTCTGCCTATTGCTGCCCCATGGAACATAGCTCTTTCTACTTCAGCTCAACTTTTTTCTCCCCTTGTCCAGTTCCTTCACGCACTCCTTCCTGAAAAATAGGCCCAAACTACCCCCATTCTCCATCACCTCCTCTGCTGGGTCAAGCTTGTCGTTACTTTTAAAAACTTCTCCTTTGTTTCTTCTCACTTTCTTCAAATCAGAGGTGTAGCCGTGAGTACCAGGAATGTAGTTATACCTGTCTTATTTTGGCACATAGAACATTCCTTGCTCCAGTCCAACCCAGACCCCCACCATTGATCTTTCTTTGGTACATTGATGACATCATTGACACTGCTTCTGCCTCTCATCTGGGACCACTTCTCCTCTATTCCCACACCACCTTACCATGCAGTTGCAGAAGGCTCAACACTTGCCCATTTACTTCCTCCTTCCACACACACCTCCCAGGTAAAGCAGCAGTGAGTCTAACAGCCCCTCCCAAAAACACTTTGGAATCAGTGTGCAACATTACATTGTACACTATATGAGGGCTCATACTAATGGGGAAAAGCTTCGATTAAAACAGTGCATTTCGCAATCTCAGAATATCCCAAAACACTCTGCAGCTAACGAAATACACAGCAAGCACTCTCAAACAACAAACGACTGAATAAGCAGATTCAATTATGCTAGTGAGAGATAAATATTGGCCATGACATGTGCCGAGATGTGATCAAAGAAAGGAAAAAACTCACGAAAATTTTTCAAAATCCCAGGTACAAACCTGATTGATTAGCAAGAGCAAGAAAAGGAAGAATACAGTCAAACTTCAGTCTGAGTCCCATTTGCAAATGCTGGATCATTAATCAGAGAAATCAAGTTGATCTGGAGAAGGTCCAGACCCGAAATTTCAGCTTTCCTGCTCCTCTGACGCTGTTTGGCCTGCTGTGTTCATCCAGCTCTACAGCTTGTTATCTTTTAATCAAGTTGATCATTAGTTTTAGTATGGAAGGGCAAAATGTGTTGGCACAGCTTGGAAGGCCAAAGGACCCGTTACTGTGCTGTATTGTTCTTTGGTCATGATAAATTAGTGTTATTAATAGCACAAGTTTTTATGTGTTAAATCCTTTGTGTCATGTTTATCTTAAACAAGATTGCACGTATCCCCTTGCGTGTCTTGTGCAACACTGGCATGATATCTTAGCGTAATACTTTTGGCATTAGGACTTGTTTTCCTTGGAAATAACTTCTTGTGATATACCAGGTTTACCTCTGAATGAACAAAATTAACAATTTTGTAGTGTAGTTCTTTACTGCTGTCAAGTCATCTCTGGATAATGATCTTCTGCAATTTGTTTGTTGCTCATTTGTAACAATTCAAAATACTGTAACAGTTCAAACTTGAGAATATCTTCTACTTCAAGGGCATCAATATGTGAAATAAGAGGAACAACTTTGTTTGAATTTTGTAATCCACCCAGTGTGACTAACAACTGTCTTACATCTCACTTCAATGTCACATCCTTGGAGAACAGAGTTGATTGTGTCAGACGTGGTTTGTCCCAGCACAGTAGGTGTGGAGTGAAACTCATGAACAGCGACTACGCCTGTGCAGATTGATTTTCCTGCCAAAACTGAACTGTTGGCATCTAGACAAAAAAATTTCAGGAAGCTAACATGTATTGGTGCATTGGCACCACTGTGTGATTCCATTAATGCATGGAATTGATGATCCAATATACACTGTGAGACAGTGTCTTATTGGCTGCCCGATGCAACACCACTTGATGAGGTACATGTCTTTCAGGTTACAGAGTGACAATATATTGGCACCGGCTCCTATATGGACTTTAGCTTTTAGTGCGTTTCCCGCTGATTTTCAGGATGTTTAATATTAATAATAGTAAATGTTACTCATCACCTTGTACTGTTGACATGGTGTGTGAGGCTAACAACATGGAAGGCTTGGTCATCACCTGAAAATTGCCTTTCGCTTGGTTAACTCTGAACCTCAGCAGTGTGTTTGTGTTTGTTTATCTTCTTAATAATTTCTGTGCTACTGTTGTAGTAGTATTGTAACACATTGTTGGTCACCTGTGTTTTTGTCTTCACACATGCATAGCCAATGTTCCTTGATGCAACAAGCTTACCAGAAATCAACAAAAGCTGGACAGCTTTTGGAAAGGTGCAACAGCCTGTAACTGTTACAGATTTTGTTGTTTGGTGCACTCTGCTGGCGTTATCAAGAGTATCGGTAGTACTTAAAGCTTGTAATTGTCGTCCTGCATCTGTGGCTTCACACTTGCATTCACTTCAAGTAGTGTGTCAATAGTGTGGCCCTTTCACTAAAGGTTTAGTTGATGTTGAGGCAATAACCAATTCAGTGATCCTCTTTCTGGTTCCTCTTTGGTTTTAAGTTCCTCTTTGGAAAGCCACATTTATTTTTTTGTTGTTATATCTTCTAGCAAATTGTTCAATAGACACTTGGATGGATGTATGACATGAGCTGGAGTCTGTTTTTCCTGAAGTTAATTCTTATCTTGATTTAGTCATCAAGAGCCATCCAGATCTTTCTGCTAGTTATGGAAAGACCAGATGGCAAACAAGATCTTAGTGCCCATTTCTTGGGATCAGCTATTTCTTGATGTGTAAAATATAAATGGGTCTGTTGTTGGCACAGTTGGCATTCAGTAAAGGTGGCATTTGTTGCCCAGTCCTTAAGTATGTGCAGGCCTTCCATTTTTCTTTGTATTTGGCATTTTTAAGACATAGAGCACAGTGCAGTGTTTGTTTATTTATTTTACTGATTTTGATTCTCCTTCATTTTATTTTCCAGTTTTTTTGGCTCTGTTTCATTTAGTTTTCCTTGCTGTTGCTTCTTTACTGGCCCCGTTCTCTCTAAGAATGTTGTTTAACAGGCTTGTAGTTTAAGAATCACAAGTGTACAGCTGTAGGTTTCTGCTATCAGTGGGGCTTGCACCATACAGGGAGTCATGACTTCATGTGGGCTTCACTTTACTTTTCTACTAATTTGAAGAAAGCAAGTGTGGAATCAAGCAAGGTCTAGACTGAGGGAAACTTTTTTATATGTAGAAAATACTGTTTATTTCTTGTATTTCACAGGCCTTAGATTATTATAAAATGGAAATTAGTTCTGCCTTCTGGTCAGTCAATACTTTGTCGAGAGGTATCCCTTGCTGTTTCTACTCACAGAAATTAATCCTGCTGATTATCCAAATTCTTTGATGTCCAGGCATGATGTCCAGTTGGTCTTCAACTAGTTTTCCTAATATCTGTCACTATATTCTTGAAATCTTTCCTTCATAGACCGCCACCATTGCTAACTATGATGTGGGTCTTGTGTCTAGCAGGATATTGTACCTGATGTAATAATGTGCATGTTATTTCTCGTAACATAAGAAACCAGGAATGGAAAATGTGGTTTTGAAGAATCCTACAGATGTTATTAAAAGTAATTATTCAATTATTGCATCAATGTCTCAATTAACATTGAGCTATTAGTTACAAAGCATGCTTCCAGAGGTTGTGTCATATTTCAAGTGATTCCAAATAAGATGGTGTCTGAATTTGTACCCTCAGGTCACACGCTGTGATACAGTGATAATAGCATAAGCATGTCCCTTATGGATATACTGATATAATGAGCATGAGACATAACACTACACCAGTTCTGGGACAGGGAGAAGGTGCACCAATGGGATGAGAAAGATTCCATTGGGACTGGAATGGGTCCTGTGTCCTTGCAGAATGGGAAATAAAGAGGCAGCAAAAAATTCAAATGGCATTAGATTATGCCATGTAAGATGATCTCATTTTGGGGTGGTCCAAAATGTATGTTTATGTCTATATTCAACATGTAGGTCTATAGCTACAGGCCCCACCATTTGTGTACTGGAGCAGCCTAATGTAGCCTTGGAGTGATGTCACACAGTTGTACATCACTGAATGTAAATACCACAATGTAGGTAGATTTACAACAGGCTCGAAGGAACACACTATAATACACAACAGACATGAAGTTTCTGAGACTTTTTGACTTTGAGAGTACATGGACATGAAGATTTGTAAAAGATAGATTAGTCATTACTAAACATAACTAGAAGTCAGAGTCTGAATTAAGAATAAACAAAACTTGCTGGAGAAATTCAGCAGGTCTAGCAGCATTTATGGAGACGGAACAGAGTGAAAATTTTGAGTCTAGTGACTCTTCTTCAAAACTGGTATAAGATTAAATTGTATACAGTTTGATTGTATTGTGGGTAAAGTGTTGGAAAGGATTATAAGAGATAGGATTTATAATCATCTAGAAAGGAATAATTTGATTAGGGATAGTCAACACGGTTTTGTGAAGGGTAGGTCGTGCCTCACAAACCTTATTGAGTACTTTGAGAAGGTGACCAGACAAGTGGATGAGGGTAAAGTGGTTGATGTGGTGTATATGGATTTCAGTAAAGCATTTGGTAAGGTTCCCCATGGTAGGCTATTGCAGAAAATACAGAGTCATGGGATTGGGAGTGATTTAGCGGTTTGGGTCAGAAATTGGCTAGCTGTAAGAAGACAGCGGGTGGTGGTTGATGGGAAATGTTCATCCTGAAGTTCAGTTACTAGTGGTGTACTGCAAGGATCTGTTTTGGGGCCACTGCCGTTTGTCATTTTTATAAATGACTTGGATGAAGGCGTAGAAGGGTGGGTTAGTAAATTTGCAGATGACACTAAAGTCGGTGGAGATGTGGATAGTGTGGAAGGATGTTGCAGGTTACAGATGGACATAGATAAGCTGCAGAGCTGGGCTGAGAGGTGGCAAATGGAGTTTAATGTGGAAAAGCATGAGGCGATTCACTTTGGAAGGAGTAACAGGAATACAGAGTACTGGGCTAATGGTAAGATTCTTGGTAGTGTGGATGAGCAGAGAGATCTTGGTGTCCATGTGCATAGATCCCTGAAAGTTGCCACCCAGGTTGATAGGGTTGTTAGGAAGGCGTACGGTGTGTTAGGTTTTATTGGTAGGGGGATTGAGTTTCGGAGCCGTGAGGTCATGTTGCAGCTGTACAAATCTCTGATGTGGCCACACTTGGGAGTATTACGCACAGTTCTGGTTGCCAAATTATAGGAAGGATGTGGAAGCATTGGAAAGTGTGCAGAGGAGATTTACCAGGATGTTGCCTGGTATGGAGGGAAGGTCTTACGAGGAAAGGCTGAGGGGCTTGAGGCTGTTTTCGTCAGAGAGAAGAAGGTTAAATGGTGACTTAATAGAGACATAAAAGATGATCAGAGGGTTAGATAGGGTGGACAGTGAGAGCCTTTTTTCTCAGACGGTGATGGCTAGCATGAAGGACATGGTTTTAAATTGAGGGGTGATAAATATAGGGCAGATATCAGAGGTAGGTTCTTTACTCAGAGAATAGTAAGGGAGTGAAATGCCCTGCCTGCAACAGTAGTAGACTCACCAACTTTAAGGGCATTTAAATGGTCATTGGATAAACATATGGATGATACGGAATAGTGTAGGTTAGATGGGCTTCAGATTGGTTTCACAGATCAGCGCAACATCGAGGGATGAAGGGCCTTTACTGCACTGTAAAGTACTATGTTCTATGTTCTATTATAGATAGCATTTGAAGATAAAGCTGAAGCTAGTCCTTGACTTTACCATCTCTTCAATCATTTTGTCTCCAAAGCAAAACTAGTCATGTAGCATAAAAACACTTGACCAAAGAGTGACCAAAGTGGTGATCAAGGAACAGAAATTGGTCATTCTGTGGATACTGTCGTAGAGTCACAGTCATACAGCCCAGAAAAGGCCCTTCAGCCCATTGAGTCTGTAGCAACAATAACTACTATTAAGGGCACATTAATCCCAATTTCCTACACTTGTCCCATATCCTTGAATGTTAAGCTATTTTAAGGGCTCATTCAAATACTTTTTAAAGGTTGTAAGGTTTCCAGCATCCACTACCTTCTCAACCAGATTCCCATCACCCTGAGTGAAAAAGTTTTTCTCAAATCCCCTCTGAATCTCCTGCCCCTTACCCTCAAGCTTTGTCCCCTCATAATTGACCCCTCAACCAAGGGGAACAGCTGCTTTCTCATCACTGAGTCCATACCCTTCGTAAGCTTATACACCTAAATGATGTCCCCCCTCAGCCTACTCTGCTTTAAAGAAAAAAAGATCCATTATTGACGGAGTTGAATAAAAAGGCATTTGTAGAAGCTGAAGAGAGCATGGACCAGTTAGCTGAACGTCCTTTTTGTGTCCAATGAGTACATCATGTTACTTTCCAGTATAGAAAAGATCTAAATCTGGGGTGAAATTTCATGCAAACTGTGGAGTACCAGCGTCAGTAGGAAATCTGATGGCATCCCCACTGGCCTCAACTCTGGGAGCCCTACTGGAATAAGTCTTCAAACTGACAGGAGCACCCTGCCCCACTATGGTTCCTGCCTCCCCAGTGACATTTAAATGAATCTAACTCTTCCTCCCACCTTCTGGCATCAGAATGAGAACTTTAAATGGTCAAGCACAATTCTTGCCACCCTGTAATTGATCATGATGTGGAGATGCCAGTGTTGGACTGGGGTGTCCACTTCACCTGACAAAGAAGCAGTGCTCCAAAAGCTTGTGATTGCAATTTAACCCGTTGGACTATCACCCGGTGTCATGTGACTTCTGGCTTTGTAATTAATCGGAGGGAAGTAGGAGTAGCAGTATCTTAACCCCCACAATCACACCTCGTACACAATTCCCATACCCCCACCTCGACTCCCGCCTGGGAGTATTCAATTCTGTCTCCAGTAGGTGTTCTGTGCAGAGTTAGACGATCTTTCTTGGGGCTGTAGGGGTGGCACGTAACTGACATCAGTGGGTTGAGATCTGTAACGAACAGGAACCTCTACCCCCTCAAGAAGAGGAGGGGGAGCAGAAAAATAGGCAGCAACTCACAGGAGGTGTCAAGATGCAAAGGGTACAGAACTAAGGAATGTGTTAATGCAGGACAAGCGATAGAGGGAGAGGGCCAGCATATCTTGTATTGTGATTCTGGATCCATATATCAATAATGCTTATATATAGCAAAATATATTGATTTGCTCAATAGCTGAGAGTTAAATTATAACAGTAAATGCTGTTTACTATAGTTAATTATTGACACTCCAAGTTCAGAGTTCAGGAAATGAGATAAAGGAAGGATAGCTTAAGTCATCTTAGGATTTGCAATATCTCTAATATTGATAAGAAAGTTATCACTAAGGCACTTTATCTAAATGCTCGTAGTATTTGCAACAAAGTAGATGAATTAACAGCACAAATCCTCTTGAATGATTATGGTTGGTAGGCATCACAGAGACATGGTTGCAGGGAGTTCAGGACTGGCAGTTAAACATCCAAGGATTCACAATTTATCGAAAAAACAGGGAGGTGGGCAGAGGGGGCGGGGTTGCCTTGTTAGTTAAGATTGAAATTAAATCTACGGCACTGAATGACATAGGATCAGAGGATGTGGAGTCTATGTGGATGGAGTTGAGGAACCACAAAGGCAAAAAAACTATAATGGGAGTTATGTATAGACCTCCTAACAGTGATCAGGACCAGGGGCGCAAGGTGCACCGGGAAATAGATAGGGCATGTCAGAAAGGCAAGGTCACGGTGATCATGGGGGACTTCAATATGCAGGTGGACTGGGTGAATAATGTTGCCGGTGGATCCAAAGAAAAGGAATTCATGGAATGTTTCAGTATGGCTTTTTGGAACAGCTTGTGATGGAGCCCACAAGGGAGCAGGCTATTCTGGACTCAGTGCTAATGTAATGAGCCTGACTTTATAAAAGACCATAAAGTAAGGGAACACTTACAGTTACATTACAGTTAAATAAAGGTAATTACAGGGGCATGAGAGAGGAATTGATGAAAATCGACTGGAAGCAGAGCCTCGCAGGAAAGACAGTAGAGCAACAATGGCAGAGGTTTCTGGGTGTAATTGAGGACACAGTACTGAGGTTCATCCTAAAAAAAAAGATTATCCGGGGTGGGATTAGACAGCCATGGCTGACAAAGGAAGTCAGGAAATGTATCAAAGAAAAAGAGACAGCCTATAAAGTGGCCAAGAGCACTGGGAAATCAGAAGATTTGGAAGGCTACAAAAACAAACAGAGGATAACAAAGAGAGAAATAAGGAAGGAGAGGATCAAATATGAAGGTAGGCTAGCTAGTAATATTAGAAATGATAGTAAAAGCTTCTTTCAATGCATAAGAAACAAATGAGAGGCAAATGTAGACATTGGGCCACTCCAAATTGATGCTGGAAGGCTAGTGATGGGAGATAAGGAAATAGCTGAAGAGCTTAATAAATACTTTGTGTCAGTCTTCGCAGTGGAAGACATGAGTAGTATGCCAACAATTAGGGAGAGTCTTGAGGCAGAGTTGAGTACGGTAGGCATTACAAAAGAGAAAGTGCTAGAAAAGCTAAAAGGTCTGAAAATTGATTAATATCCTGGCCCAGATGGGCTACATCCTAGAGTTCTGTGGGAGGTGGCTGAGGAAATAGCGGAGGCATTGGTTGTGATCTTTCAAAAGTCACTGGAGTCTGGGAAAGTCCCAGATGATTGGAAAATTGCTGTTGTAACCCCCTTGTTTAAAAAAGGATCAAGACAAAAGATGGAAAATTATAGGCCAATTAGCCTAACCTCGGTTGTTGGTAAAATTCTAGAATCCATTGTTAAGGATGAGATTTCTAAATTCTTGGAAGTGCAGGGTCAGAACAAGTCAGCATGGATTTAGTAAGGGGAAGTCACGTCTGACAAATCTGTTAGAATTCTTTGAAGAGGTAACAAGTATGTTAGACCGGGGAAACACAGTGGATGCTATCTATCTAGACTTCCAAAAGGCCTTTGATAAGGTGCCTCACGGGGGGCTGTTGAGCAAGGTGAGGGCCCATGATGTGCGAGGTGAGCTACTGGCTTGGATTGAGGATGGCTGCCTGACAGAAGGCAGAGAGTTGGGATAAAAGGTTCTTTTTCGGAATGGCAACCGGAGATGAGTGGTGTCCCGCAGGGTTCAGTGTTGGGGCCGCAGCTGTTCACTTTATATATTAATGATGTGGATGAATGGACTGGGGGCATTCTGGTGAAGTTTGCTGATGGTATGAAGATAGGTGGGCAGGCAGGTAGTACTGAGGAGGTGGGGAGGCTGCAGAAATATTTGGACAGTTTAGGAGAGTGGTCCAGGAAATGGCTGATGAAATTCAACGTGAGCAAATGCAAGGTTTTGTACTTTGGAAAGAAGAATACAGGCATGGACTATTTTCTAAATGGTGAGAAAATTCATAAAACAGAAGTACAAAGGGATCTGGGAGTGTTGGTCCAGGATTCTCTAAAAGTTAACTTGCAGGTAGAGTCCATGATTAAGAAAGCGAATGTAATGTCGTTTATCTCAAGCAGGTTGGAATATAAAAGCAGCGATGTGCTTTTGAGACTTTATAAAGCTCTAGTTAGGCCCCATTTAGAATACTGTGTCCAATTTTGGGCCCCACACCTCAGGAAGGACATACTGGCGCTGGAGCGCGTCCAGCGGAGATTCACACGGATGATCCCTGGAATGGTAGATTTAACGTACGATGAACGGCTGAGGTTCCTGGGATTTTATTCATTAGAGTTTAGAAGGTTGTGAGGAGATCTAACAGAAACTTACAAGATAATGTATGGCTTAGAAGGGGTGGACGCTGGGAAGTTGTTTCCGTTAGGCGGGGAGACTAGGACCCATGGGCACAGCCGTAAAATTAGAGGGGGTAAATTTAAAACTGAAATGAGGAGACATTTCTTCAGCCAGAGAGTGGTGGGCCTGTGGAATTCATTGCCACGGAGCGCAGTGGAGGCCGGGACGTTAAATGTCTTCAAGGCAGAGATCAATAAATTCTTGATCTCACAAGGAATCAAGGGCTACGGGGAGAGTGCGGGGAAGTGGAGTTGAAATGCCCATCAGATTTAAATGACGGAGTGGACTTGATGGGCTGAATGGCCTTACTTCCACTCTTATGTCTTATGGTCTTATGGTCTTATAATTTGGAACTAGTTAAAAATCACTGGTAAAGCCAATGGTTCATTTATAAATAGTTCTGATGGGAGATAAGGTGATTTGTGACTCAATCTGTTAGGTGTAGTACAAAGGTTTTCTTTGAGCTGTGCTATGTGAGAGGCCAAGAACCAAGGCGTGGAAACGAGCTTTCTGTGTCTCTTTGTCTTTGTTGCAATTTGCACTTGCTCGCAAACAACCAATACCTGTTACTAAGTCCCTTCACTGTCTCGGACTTCCATGGATGGTCAGAATGTTTTGACAAATTACTCTTTTTGGCAATTTTGTTCTTTTGTTCCCAAACACATTTTTCAGAAGAACATGGGTTTTGTTTTATGAACTTGAGTTGATATAGTTTGTTTTCAAATATTTTCTTCAAACAACTTACAATTCTTTGAAGAGTATAACTCCCACTTTGAATTTATTTGGAAATGTCTACTCCTCGGACAACCGTGGCTGAGTTCACAGTGTGGGATTATGTGGTATTTGTCATCATGCTGCTTATTTCTGCATCAATTGGAGTCTATCATGCAATTAAAGCTAGAGGCCAGCAATCGAACAGCCAGTTTTTGCTTGGAGACAGACAACTGAGGGCATTGCCTGTGGCTATGTCCCTTACTGCCAGCTTTATGTCTGCAGTGACAGTGATTGGAACACCGGCAGAGGTTTACCGTTTTGGGGCCATGTTCTTGATTTTCTGCATTAGCTATGCCATAGTGACCATCGTCAGTGCTGAATTCTTCCTGCCTGTATTCTACAGACTCAACATCACCAGCACTTATGAGGTAAGAACAAAAAAAATGTAATTGGTAAATCTTAAAGTACAAACTATGCTTAACCACTATCCAATATTAGACAAGCAGAAGTTTACTTTAATTGTATTTGGAGAAGACTGAAGTAACTGTCTTTGATCCTCACCACGAACTCTATTTCCTAGCCACCAACTTCATTCCTTTCACTGTTAATTTCTCAGTTGGAACAAGATCATTTAAAGTGTTGGAATCCTATTTAACTCTGAAATGATGTCCAAACCCACAATCCTCTATTCTCAAGAAGACCAATGTAACATTATTCATCAGGTCATCTGAAACTTTCATTCACGCCTAGCCTTCACTCTCTCTATACTTGATTAATCTAGTGGGCTCTGTGACAGACTCCTAAATCGCATCCTTCATAAATCTGACATCATCCAAAACTCACCTTAATTCATACTAAGGTCAGGTCAACCGTCATCCCCAAGGTCACTGATCTACATTAGCTTCTGATATTGTTACTCCGCAAAATTAACAAGTTTTCAAAATTATTTTCAAATCCTTCCGTGACATCACTTCTCTATTTCTTTAACTCCTCCAAAAATAACATCAACTACAATTACTGCATCTCTTCAGCCGTGGCTTTTTGTACACTGTGACCTTTCGGGACAACTATCAATGGCATACAAAAAAAACATGCTAGAGAAATGCAGGTCTGACAGTGTCCATGCAGTGAGAAGCAGAGATAATGTTTTGTCGAATATGACTCTTCAGAACACAGAAGGGCCAAAGATGAATTATATCAGGCTAGGACTTTTTTTCTCTCTCCACAGATTCTGCCGACGTGCTGAGTTTCCTAAGAGTTTTTCGTTTTTATTTCAGATCTCCAGAGCTGCAGTACTTAGCTTTTATTCAATTTGTAGTGGCAGTGCTTCCAGCTATCAAGTCCCAGGTTTTGCAATTGCGTCTGTAAACCTCGTCAATGCTTTCTCTCCTTCTTTGTCAGTCTTCCAGACATTTGGTAGCATGTTCTAATGTTTATAGGACTTTAACTGGGAACTTGGGTTAAGGTTAGGGCATGTAACCACAAGGCTCATGCAAACTGTTAACATTTGTTGTCTAGAAATGATGTACATTAACATGGTAGACAAAAGCTTTCTGTTGCCTTTTCCCATGACTTAGCTCCTTACGAAAATGATCTGAGATCTAAATTTAATATTATTGCATTTAACCCCATCGTCTGCAAAATGACTTTAAATTTGCGTTCAATCCTTGTCTTCAGAGGAACATGTAGAATCGTGTTAGCATAGATGTGAGGGACACCATAGGGCAGGGTAGGAAGTATTAAGGTTGTATTTTGGATGACATTGCAAGGAAAGTCATGAGGCTTCAGTAAGAGAAACCATTCATAAAACGATCATGTTCCTCTGAAGCACCTGAGTATATCCTATAACATGATAGGTAAATAAGTATGTACAGGATTGTTTTTATGCGAAAAGGAGTGTTTATATTGCGCCATCCAGGACCTCAGTATATTCCAAAGTGCTTTGCAGCCAGTGTCATAATCTTTGAAGTGTAGTCACTATTATTTTGTTATTGCAGCCAACTTCTTCATTGTGTGTTCCCACAAACACCACTGGCGTACAAGATCAGAAAGTTACAAAAGATTGAATTGAGAAGATAAAGAGGAACTATTTCCTTTGTCGGGGAGTTCAGAACAAAGCTCCAGGGACCTGGGTTCAAATCCACCCTTGGGTGACTGCCTATGTGGAGTTTGCACATTCTCCCCGTGCCCGCGTAGATTTCCTCCAGGTGCTCCGGTTTCCTCCCACAGTCCAAAAATGTGCAGGTTAGGTGGATTGGCCATGTTAAATTGCCCGTAGCATTCAGGGGTGTGTAGGTTATAGGGGAATGGGTCTGGGTGGGATATATCAAGGGGCAGTGTGGACTTGTTGGGCCGAAGGGCCTGTTTCCACACTGTAGGGAATCTAATCTAAAAATCTAAAAAAAAGCATCATAACCTTACAATTAACAACAAGCTAATCAGCAATCATGTCAGCTATGGGGGAGATCAGGGATTTCTGCTGAGAGGAAAATAACAATATAACCGTGTTTCCACGATATGCACTTTGTAGTCATAGAGATGCCACACAAATACAACCCAACTCCAAGAGCAGTAAAACTATCAGAGCCAGTGTCTCACAATCATTAATCCTCTCCCTGTCTTACCTCCCTATTGACAACAGTGTGTAATAAAAGCAAAGATCAAACCTGCTGAAATTAGACAAGTTGAAACTGATCACTGTTATGAAATTGATCAATCTTTACTTAAAATTGAGATAAAAACCTGAACCACTCAGAGTAAAGAAAGAAATTTATCAGTTAGTGCTTTCAACAGAAGGGTACACCAATTAAATAAATGTTGACACCAGATATTTATGTATATAGGTGAACAATGGTTGCTTAGATGAGTAACGGCAGAGTTCCTGGAACTTGTTTAACTGCATTCCAGTAAGTATCATGTTCTTCATTGGCACAGGGATAAAGTGGTGTGGGAGTTGAAGGTGAGCAAGTTAATGAATCTGAAATCCAATCGGTTAAATTCTCTGGTCACAGAATTCATTCACTCACAGTGTGCCATTAAGAGCAAGAATTTTACCCAAATATAAAACATAGACAAGTCTTTCTGAAGCCAATTTGTTGAGTTTCATGAATGGTTTCTCTTACTGAAGCCTAGTGACTTTCCTTGCAATGTCATCCAAAATACAACCTTAATACTTCCTACCCTGCCCTATGGTGTCCCTCACATCTATGCTAACACGATTCTACTATCTGCCGAAACTGGAAGAACAAACGACTGTCAAGATAGATCAACATCACTGGCACTGAAAGAATCTTCAAATGGCCGTTGAGCTGTCAGTCTGGAGTTGATTTGCGCGATTTGCCACATTTACCCTGGATGTGGCAGGTTAGGCGAACTTGGAACCTGTTTAGCAGACAGGTACGTAGAGTTCCTGGAGGACAGAAGGGCATGGTCTTTTTTCTCAGAGCCAGCAGAAGAGGCCATTCCACCAGATACTGTTAGTCTGGATTGAGGTTGCCATTCTGTCAACGCAACCTCAGCTGTCTGAAGGAATGCCCAGCGGTGAAGGAAAAAGATCAACTACTTTCTCTGCTCAACCAGGCTAAGGACCACCATCTCCTCTGTTATGCCACACTCACTCCATCTCTGCTGCTGTATTTGATTTGATTTGGTTCAATTTATTGTAGTCACATGTATTTAGGTACAGTGAAAAGCATGTTTTGCAAGTGTGTGGCATCCGTCAGTCTCGAGAGACCATGGTTCTGCACCTGGAGAGTTTTGATTCAGCCGCGGGCGGTAGCGCAGCGTCTGTTGTGGCTGTACAGTCCCACACGGGAGTGACAGTCTCGGTTTCAGCGACTGCATTTGAGGACACTCTCCTCCCGTGTTGCCGTGTTGCTTTCTTTCCGTCGAGCACGCATTTCCTCAGCGGCAAGCCTCAGTTTCTTCTCTCCTCGCTCCAGCCCTCTGCGTAGATCCCATTTCCAGTGTGAGCGCTCTTTTGTGACGTCTTCCCATCTCTCGACGTCCAGGTCCATTGACTTCATGTCCCTTTTGCAGACATCCTTGAAACGAAGATGAGGCCATCCTCGTGCTCTCTTGCCGATGGCCAATTCCCTGCACAGTACATCTTTCGGGATCCTCCTGTCCGGCATACGATGTACATGACCCAACCAGCGGAGGCGGTGTTGTTGGAGTAATGTGAAGAGGCTGTGTACCTGGGCACAGGTGAGGACTTCAGTGTTGATGACTCGGTCGGTACACTTGATGTCCAGAATATGTCTCAGGCTGCAAAGGTGTTCAACATTTGCAAGTAGTACAGGCATACCATATCAAACAAGGGCATAGTGATCAAACCACTTCATTTTCAATGACCCACTTCACCTCCAAC
>NC_081374.1:43948006-43970506 GCF_030684315.1 Stegostoma tigrinum | reverse complement strand
ACTGGTAAATGCGGGCAGGCAGTGTAGGAGGCCTATGTGGCCATTCCCCTTTCAAAGAGCTATACCATGTAGGATCCTGTTGGTGTGGATGGCCTCTCAAATTTGTGGCACTGCAGTTGGCTGCACTACACAGCGGAGAAGGGAAAAGACTGGGAGAGCTGTTGTGATGGGGAACCTGATTGTAAGGGGAACTGACAGCAACTGTGGCAGCAAACAGGACACTGGAATGGCATGTTGTTTCCCTGGTGTCAGGGTCAGGGATATCTTACAGGGGTTGCAGGGCATTCTGAAGAGGGAGGGTGAATAGCCAGCAGTCATGGTACATGCTCAAGAAGGAAATGAGATCTTTCAACAGGAATTTGGAGAGTTAGGTGTTGGATTAAAGAAGACTAGTAAGGTAATCTGATTACTTCCTGTGCCATGTTCTACTGAGTACAGGAATAGAAAGAAAGGCCAGATGAACATGTGGTTGAACAGGCGATGCTAGAGGGAGGGCTGCAGATGGATGGATGTGTTGTATCTGAACCAGAATGGGTCTAGTACCCTGGCTGCTGGGGAGGTTTTAAACTAATTTTGTAAGGAGGTGAGGCACAGAGTAGATGTAAAGTCAGGAGCAATGTCCAATCAGATACAAAAGGAATCCTGGGACAGTCCAGTAAGCAGAGAAGACATGGACAGGATAAAGACCATGGGAGGACCAGAAAACTAAAGTATCTATTTTAATGCAAGGAGCTTGATCAGTAAGGCAGATGAATTTAGGGCACTGATCAGCACGTGGAATATGATATTGTTGTAATCACTGAGACAAGGTTGAAGGAAGACAGGACAGTGAGGTGTTCGACAAGGTTCCTCATAGTAGAGTGGTTAACAAAGTTAGGTCACATGGAATACAGGGAGGATGAGCCATTTACATACAGAACTGATTCAAAGGTAGAAGACAGAAGGTGGTGGTGGACGGTTACCTTTCAGAACGGAGGTCTGTGACTAGCGGAGTGCCACAAGGATCAGTGCTGGGCCCACTGCTTTTCATCATTTATATAACTGATTTGGATGTGAACATAGTAGGTATGGTTAGCAAGTTTGCAGATGACACTAAAATTGAAGGTGTAATAGACAGCAAAGAAGATTACCTCAGAGTACCAAGGAATCTTGATCAGAGAGGCCAATGGGCCGAGCAGTGGCAGATGGAATATAATTTAGATAAATGTGAGATGCTGCACTTTGGAAAGGCAAATCAGGGCAGGACTTATACATTTAATGGCAAGGTCCTGGGGAGTGTTGCTGAACAAAGAAACCTTGGAGTGCAAATTCATAGTTCCTTGAAAGTGGTGTCGCAGGTAGATAAGATAATGAAGGAGGCATTCGGTCTGCATGCCTTTATTGGTCAGTGCATTGAGCAGAGGAGCTGGATGAACACAGCAGGCCAAGCAGCATCTTAGGAGCATAGGAATGGGAGGTCACATTGCACTGTACAGGACTTAGGCCATTTTTGGAATACTGCATGCAATTCTGGTCTCCCTGCTATAGGAAGGATGTTGTGAAACTTGAAAGGGTTCAGAAAAGATTTACAAGGATGTTGCCAGGATTGAAGGGTTTCAGCTACAGGGAGAGGCTGAATAGGCTGGCGCTATTTTCCCTATAATTTTGGAGGCTGAGGGGTGACCTTATAGAAGTTTTTAAAATCATGAGGGGCACAGATAGACTGAATAGCCAAGCTCTTTTTCCCTGACGTGGGGGCGTCCAAAACTAGATGGCATAGGTTTAAGGTGAGAGGAGAAACATTTAAAAGGGACCGGAGGGGCAACTTTTTCACACAGAGGGTGGTGCACGTGTGGAGTGAGCTGCCAGAGGATGTGGTGGAGGCTGGTACAGCTACAACATTTAAAAGGCATCTGGATGGGTATATGAATAGGAAGGGTTTAGAGGGATATTGGCCAAATGCTGGCAAATGGGACTAGATTAATTTAGGATATCTGGTTGGCATGGACAAGTTGGATGAAAGGGACTGTTTCCATGCTGTAAATCTCTATGATGCTGTGGCTGGCAGCTTAACATTCCAGGATATTGAAGTTTCAGGTGCAATTGGTGAGGGATTTAGAGACGTTGGGGTAGTGCATTATTGATAAAGGAAACCACTGCAATAATGAGGGAGGGTGTTCAAAAAGGGTCCTCAAATGAAGCCATCTGAAATAAAAAAGTAAAAGAAATAAAAAAAAGCAGTGAATACCTTGCTGAGATGATACTTCAGGCCTCAGAGATAGACGAGCAGATATGTAGGCAATCATTTGTTATAGAGTTTATTTGTTGCAGAGTCTTGAGACATACAGCATAGAAACAGATCCTTTGGTCCAATTCATCCATGCTAAAAAAGTTTCCAAACTAAGCTAGTCCCACTTGTTGCTTTTGGCCCAAATCCTCTAAACCTTTCCTATTCATGTACCTGTCAAAATGTCTTTTAAATGTTGTAAATGTACCCAAATCTACCACTTCCTCTGGCAGATATAAATCACCCTCTGTGTGAAAAAACTTGTCCCTCAGGTCCCTTTGAAATCTTTCTCCTCTCACTGTAAAAACATGTTGCCTAGTTTTGAAATCCCCCATCCTGGAGAAAAGACTTTTGCTATTCACATTGTCCAAATCTCTCATAATTTAATAAGCCTCTGTAAGGTCACCCCTCAACCTCCTTCACTCCAGTGAAAGAAGTCCCAGCCTATCTAGCCTCTCCATGCAACTCAAACCTTCCATTCCCAGCAACATCCTGGTAAACCTTTTCTGAACCCTCTCCAATTTAATAATCTTCTTTCTATAGCAGGGTGACTAGAACTGTACACAGTACTCAAGGGGCCTCACCATCATCCTGTATAGCCACAACATGACATCCCAACTCCTTTGCTCAATGGTCTGAGCAATAAAGGCGAGCGTGCTAAATGTACTTTAACAATTTAGATGCGAATCTAGAAGGTAGAATTACCGAATTCACAGATGACATGAAAATTGGTGGTGTTAATGATAGTCAGGAGGATAGTCTCAGGCTACAGTTTGATATGGATCAGCTGATGAATTGGGCAGAGCAATGGCAGATGGAATTTAATCCCAAGAAGTCAGAGGTGATGCATTTTGGGAGGTATAATAAGGGAAAGATGTACACAATGAATGGTAGGTCCCTAACGAGTACTAAGGAACATAGGGATCTTAGTTTACAATTCATAGATCCCCGAAAGTGTCAGCACAGGTAGACACGGTTATAAAGAAGACATATGAGTTGTTTGCATTCATAAGCCTGGCATAGACTTTTGGAGCAAGGAAATCTTGCTACAACTTTATAAAACATTGGTTAGGTCACAGTAGGAATCTTGAGTACAGTCTAGTCACTATACAATCATGAGGATATGGCTGCTCTGGAGAGGATATAGAGGAGACTCACCAGGATATTGCCTGGGAAGAAAGGTCTCAGTTACGTGGAGAGACTGAATGGACTGGGTGTGTTTTCCTTGGAGCAGAGGGGGCTGAGGGATCCCTGAATGATGTATACAAAATTATGAGTGACATAGACAGAGTAGATTGTGAGAACCTCTTCCCCAAGGCAGACATGCCTCAGACCAGAGGGCATAGTTTAAATGAGGACCAAGTGGTTTTGAGGAGATCTGTAAATGGATTTTTTTTCACTCACAGGATGATAGTTGTATGGAACATGCTGTCTGAGAGAGTGGTGGAGGCAGGTTCATTGAAACATAGAAGATAGGAGCAGGAGGAAGCTATTCAGCCTTTCGAGCCTGCTCCATCATCCTTCACCATCATGGCTGATCATCCAAATCAATAGCCTAATTCTGCTTTCTCCCAATAACCTTTTATCTCATTCACCCCAAGTGATTTATCTATTGCCTCCTGAATGCATTCAATGTTTTGTTGTCAACTACTTCCTGTGGTATTGAATTCCACAGGCTCACCACTCTTTGGGTGAAGAAATGTCTCCTCATCTCCGTCCTAAATCATCTACCCTGAATCCTCAGACTGTGACCCCTGGTTCTGGGCACACCCACCATCAGGAGCATCCTTCCTTTTCCCCTTCCAGTCCTGTTAGAATTTTGTAAGTCTCTATGAGATTCCCCCTCATTCGTCTGAACTCCAGCAAAAACAATCCCAATCTCGTCAACTTCTCCTCATACGTCAGTCCCACCATCCCTGGAATCAGCCTGGTAAACCTTCGCTGAACTCCCTCGAGAGGAAGCGCATCCTTCCTCAGAAAAGGATACCAAAATTGCGCACAATATTCCCGGCGTGGTCTCACCCTGTATAACTGCAACAACACATCCCTGCTCCTGTACTCACAACCTCTCACAATGAAGGCCAACAGACCATTTGCCTTCCTTAACGCCTGCTGCACCTGCATGCTTACCTTCAGCGACTGGTGCACAAGGACACCCAGATCCTGCTGCACATTTCCCTCTCCCAATTTACAGCCATTCAGGTAGTAATCTGCCTTCTTGTTTTTGCTTCTGAATGGAATAACCTCACATTTACCCAAATTATACTGCAGCTGCCATTGATTTGCCCATTCACCCACCCTGTCCAGATCTTGCTGAAGGATCTCTGCAGCCGCATCACAGTTCACCCTCCCACCCAATTTTGTATCATCTGCAAACTTAGAGACGTTACATTTTGCTCCCTCATCCAAATCATTAATATATATTGTGAATAGCTGGGGTCCCAGCACCAATCCCTGTGGCACCCCACTATTTACTGCATTAGACCCATTAATTCCTACTTTTTATTTCCTCTCTGCCAACCAGTTTCCTATCCATCTCAATACATTTTCGCCAATCCCATGCACTTTAATCTTGCACATTAATCTCTTATGTTCTCTCACAACCTTTAAGGAGTATCTGGATGAGCACTTAAAATGTTGGGGCACAGTAGGTTATGGACCAAGTGCACATAAATAAGATCAGCGTTGTTTGGTGTTTGTTGGTCAGCATAGACATGGTGAGCTGAAGGGCCTATTTCTTATGTTGTATGACTCTTGGACTCTATAATGTAACTCTGGAGGTGTCTGTATCTGAGCTGGTGGAAAGGGCAGGAGACAGCGTTGCTGGTGCTTCCCCTGACGGAGCTGTGGTTCTTCCACAGAGGTGAAAGTGGAGATGATGTTTTGAAGGAAATGCATCCCGTCTTGGCTTTCTCTGCCCTATTGTGGATTGTTTTCTCTTGGAATTAGATAAGGGAGATATTGAGTGAGACCAAAGTGGCTGCCACAGCTTGTTAGTGTCGGTGCAGATGGAGGAAAGGTGGAGAGGTGTTCTGTGTAAGCGTGTAGGCAGCACAGGGGCATACAGGGTTAATACAGTGGGGCGATTGGGATGGGTGACAGTGAGTGAAGCTGTTACAGGCCACAGTGAGCGTGGTAGAGAGTGCGGCTTGTTCGAGTTGGGTGCAATAGCAGGGATAGAGTAAGTGTGAGGTAGCAGAGAGAAAATCTTACCCTAGCAGAGGGGAGAAGGTCCTGTGGCACTGCTGCACAATCCTTCAGACCATGGACAATGTATTAACCGGATAGCACCTTCATACCATGATGGCAGGACCTGGTGCCATGGTCCTCTCTGGCAGTCCTGAGGAAAGGGGATGTACCACCCCAAACTCCTGTCGGCAAACCTGGGACCTAACTTTGTTTGGTTAGTCAGCATGGGGGTAATTCTACAAACGCAGGAACTGTGAGGAGCAGCTCCTGACTGGCATGGTGCCCAGCTTCATTTTAAACAATGTGCCTTGTCAGGAATCCTGGGGAGAGCAGGAGAACACTGGAGAGTATGAATGCACAATCATGTGACCCCCACTCAATGTGGGGTGATGCACAAGTAATGAGACGTTCTGCAGGAAATGGTTTGAGATAACTCACTACTGCTCAGAGGAAAAACCCTCCGTGAAGCTCCTTGAAATTGAAATTTTGCCATGTCTTGGTAGAATTCATAGCTGAAGAGTTAAAGCCCAAATCTGATGAGCTTAACTTCGCCAAAATAGAGCTGGAAAAGCTAAAGCTACAGTTGGAGTTTCAGGAGAATCACAAGTGACAGAAATAGAGAAAGGCATGGAAGCTTAAAAAGGGAGATTGGAGAGAAATTGAGATTTTCAACAGAAGATGCTGGAGAGGAAATTAGAAGCACAATAGGAAAGAGAAAAAGAAATTTTCCTATGTTACTGGAAATGCCATCTCCCAGATACCGTGCCAAGAGAATCCAGAACAATCCAAGGACACAGGAAAACCTGGAGGGAGGCAGAAAGGCAAAATGGTTCATGGAAGGATCTGCAGAGTTTAAAAGAGATGCATCAGAATTGAATTGTTGAACACCTTGACAGTTGAATTAAGTAGGGACCACGCAGCTGAACAGATAGTGACATAAGTCACATGCATGGTCAAGGAGCTACAGGGCAGACCTGCAGAAACTAACCAACCACCTGTGAGCAAAAGTCTCCAAAAAGACACAGGACAGAACTCCCATAGGAACTAACCTAGGCAAGTTTTTAATCGGCAGTTCAAATATTGCTGACACTTCCCAGATGTCAGAGCCTGACATGCCATACTAGTCAAGGAGCCAGAAGGAAGCAAAGGTGCAGGAACTGCAGGAGCCGAAGAAGGAGACACAAGAATATACCTTCATCTCAGGGATAAATAGAGACAGACAAAATGTCCCAAACTAGACTGAAAAATCAAAAACAAAAGAAGCCAGCATTCCTGCAGAGAGTTTAACAGGAGCAAGTGAAAGCCATCTTTGCATACTTTGAGGTGGGGAAGAGGAAGCAGAGAAGTTCTCGAGTAGACACAGAATTAGTGAGAGTGTTGCCCTGACAGAGATGAAGATCCATGGAGCAAAACAGAAGAAGCTAGGCAGCCACCTGGGAACAAACAGTGCTGTCTCAAAAGACAGCACTGAGTTTAAGGGCACAGGGATCTCAAACAAGCCAGGAAACATTCAAACAAATTGAACTCACATTTGTGCAGAATGAGCAGGAGATCTGGCTGGTTGAAAACATCTTTCTGAATTATGGTGTCCTCTGGGATAGAATTTCACTGTAAAAATACACAACTACAGCCCTGAAAACATACTTGCGCCAAAAAGATCCTGCCCCCATCTAAATTTTGACCAGAGCAATAATGATATTTCCCACACTCTGCTTCTCAAGTATGTTGGGCTGAGATGTCTGGGAATTAGCAAATGATTGGACATATTTCTAACAAGAAGATTCCCTGGGGATCTTCTGGTTTGCAATTCCAAACAATTTGTTTACTGTCCTGTTGGATTATCAAAGATGGTAACAGCAGTGAAAGCCTGTTTGATGTTTGTAGTTCAGATGCTTTAGGATTACTTTAAAATTCAGTATTTGAATGTGAAAGATTAATCATTAGGATCATATTAACAAAACCTTCTTATTTTAGAACTGACATAAGCTGGCACTTCTACCCATAATGGGTCATGCCTTAATCAAGTCTAATCCAAATGCCAACAGGACAACAGCAAATTAATTCACCTGCTTCATTTGTTTAAAAGCAACAATCTACAAGCACAGGTTGCAGGCCACACATAACTCCAAGGTGATTCCGGGAGGGAATATAGGAAGGAGCGGAGAGATGGCTGAGTGGTAACAGTAACACCTGCAGTTTTAATGCAGGCAGCACTCCTCCTGGATCCACATCCAGGTAAGAAATTTGTTGAACTTACATATCTAATGGTGGGAGCATGTACAGCAGATAATCCTAACTGCAGCAAGTACAATGTTCGTAGTATTCTGATGTATGAATTTCAGGCTTGGATCGTAAATAAAAATTTAGGCCTCTAATCAGTACTGTCAGGATACCCATTCCTGATTTAGGCAGCCATCCAAAAGCTTCAACAGAAATGAAAACAATTTAATATTTGACCTGCTATAGCCGTGAAACTTCTGTTCAGCAAACAGTTCCCAAAACTGCAGGCTGAATTTTCGGTCCTGATATAAGAACACAGAACGAAGGCACTTCCCAGCTCCACAGACCCAATCCGAGACAAAGTGCCCCAGAAGTCGGAATCTTCATTCCAGTGTGGCTGGGTGCAAGTAGGACAAGCTGAGTCCAGACTGAGTGTGAAGGCTGCTTGAGCAGGCAGGGCAAAAAGCCTGATTCAATGCTCTGGCACTATGCCTTTGTCTTTACTCATGTCAACTTACTCAGTATCCACCATGTTCAGGATGCGGAGCACTTGCTGAGATTCAGTATAAAACTTTAAGCGTCTCCTTCAGACTTTCTTTTATAAAAATACGCATTCATAAAATGTCATTCACTCTATACTTTCAATCTATATTACGTAGAGTGCTTAACGCCTTATGAGATCAAACATTCAAATGTATAATCTCCAATAAGAAATAGCATTGCAATTCTTCGTCCCATTTCAAACACTTTAGAAACATTTGAATTTGTCAATCAGATTAAGAAATTTCAGGCACCCTGATCTGAAAATGAAAGGTTGTGAAATCAGTCATGCAGCATCAATCCAGTAACAATAACTTGGGGTTTATTGTTGACAGCATGAAACATCAAGCAGTGTTTCTTTCAGTGCTCCACATAAATTTTTTAAAGGGCAGAATTTTGACAGCTTGACAGTTGCTTTTAACAGGACCTTTTGATATTTTTGGCAATTCCAATTAGCTTGCCAGTTTCTGGACTTTTTATGCACCTTTCATGTCTACTTTTAACAATCCCAAGGGGCAGTTTACACCTCATCAAAAGGCAGCTTACCCCTCCGAAAGTGTAGCTCACCTTTTCCAAAGGTCACCTGACCTCACCTAAAGGGACCCCAGTATTATTTCCATCTCTGTAAAGGCAATGCCACATTACAATTGACTCTGCCAAGTTCAGAGCTGCTCGTATCTAAGTCTGTGCATGTTACGTTTTACACATCTAGATCATCAAAATCAAACTGTAGCTGAACAACTGTGGGAAGTTGCTTCTACAAAATATGACTTGGCCTGCCCCACCTCCCCAATCCTTGCCTCCGTGAGAATGATGTGCACAGTGTTCAAAGTGCAGGACTTCTAATTTTCGGTTTCCTCCACCCATTTTCACAACAGCAGAGATGTTTTCCAAAAACTCAGAGCTTTCCCTTTCCTCACATCCATTTTCCCGCTAAGAAGCCATGGCTAGGAACCAAACAGCAAGGACCTGAGTACAAAAATCAGCTTTGAAAGTTTATTTGAAAATTAATGAACCCAAATACTCAAGGTCTCATTGGTCATTAAAGAATCCACTGCAAAAATTGGATGAAATGTACTGCCTCCTTCAGTATCACAGGATAATCAATGACCTCTTTGCACCATGTTCCAGCTAGAAAACAGGTGCAACTGGGTTCAGTTTAACCCCTCCCTCCAAATCCTAATTTACTGAAATACCCTGTAGTACCTCACAAACAGAAATGAAGAATAAATGAAAATGAAATGCATCCTCTTGATAATTGATTGGGATGCTCAGAATGAATGGGCTGTGCAATGAACTGTTTCACACATGGCTTTTTCTTACAGAAACCGTGTCAGATTGTTGGAAAAGAGAATTTGGAGCATTGATAATGAAATCTCTTTGTTCGATATTTACCTTCCCTTCATCTTGCCTACATTATATGTTTAACCTTCAGAAGCTGTTTCTCAATATAACTGTAGTTACAGTTATTTGGAATGGGCCATTCCGTCGCCTGTTAATTTTTAACTATCTCCGGATGTACTTTTCCTCCTCTCTTGGTAAGGGACATTAACACTAGAACTGGGAATCTTCCTTGTCACCCACTGTTAGTCCACAACAGCCCCAAGCAAAGTTTAGTTCTTGTTATGTACACAGTAAAGCTCCTATAATCTTCCTGATTGATGTTCCAATCTCAGAAAAGTAATCACTGCAGGAGTAGTGTGCCATTTTCCATACAACTCATCACTCCCATTTCTCTGAATGAGATAATCAATTTAGTGATAGTGCAAGGTTAGGACTGGTTTGTGAAATGGGAAACCAACCTTGTCCACCTAATCTACTCAACCCTGGATGCTACGGGTAATTTAGCACGGCCAATCCACCTAATCTGCACATCTCTGGATTGTGGGAGGAAACCAGAGCACCCATAGGAAACCCACGCAGACACAGGGAGAAGGTGCAAACTCCATACAGACAGTCACCCAAGCTGGAACTGAACATGGGCCCCTAGTGCTGTAAAGAAACAATACTTGCCACTATGTCAACATGCCACCTTTTGTCCATTTCTAACAAGCTATGGAGATCCTGTTTATTCATTTGTGTCTGATTCATAGCTGTTCTTAATTTCCCATTTCTTGTGAAGATTTCATTTACAGAAATGCACTGATAACAACATCATGAGTATCTCAGAAATATGCAGATGCTGGAGAATCTGAGATAACAAGGTGTAGAGCTGGATGAACACAGCAGGCCAAGCAGTATCAACAAGGCGTAGAGCTGGATAGGATTAGGGTTAGGGTTAGGGTTAGGGGTCTAGGCCCAAAATGTCAGCCTTCCTGCTCCTCTGATGCTGCTTGGCCAGCTCTCCAGCTTGGTATCATCGGTATCTCGACAGTTTTGTGCTGTTGAGTTCGCAAATGGGGGTTGCTTACAACAGGTTTTGTGATGAATCCGAACAGTTTTGGCAAATAGAGCTGTTTGTTTCCAAAAAATGTATGTGTTATTTTAAGATCTGCTTTAAAACTTAACACAGGATTCCTACTAACTTTGTACTACAAATAAACAGCCAGAAATGTCCTCAATGCATTAATCTGGAGCTGAATAATGAATGTGGACCAGCTACATAAATGTCATGGTCACTACAGCCAGCCAGAGTTTTGTAGTGAGTGGCCTTGACAGTGACAACTATATCCCAGGATTAAATCATTTAAAACAACAGTGAGAAAATAAAACTTAATGGTTGGGAAATGAAATAGGGCCCTATTTGGGTTGATTTTGGCCCTTGGAGACTGCATCATGCTGGTCCAAAATCTTTTTTTAAAATTTGTGTGGATGTTATCAGGAAGACATGCATTTGTGTTCCATCTCTAATTACTTTGTACCAAGAGAGGGTTAGAGCAATTCAAAGGGCTATTAAGACTTCGCCACACAATTGTGGCTCTGGAGTTATGTATAGGACACAGCAGGTAAGGATGACAGATTTCCTTCCCCAAAAGGCATTACTGAGCCAGTTAAGTTCTTACAGCACCCAATGATAATTTCACAGTCACCATTACTAAGATTAGTTTTCAATTACAGAATTACTGATTGAATTCAAATTCTACCAGTTACTGCTGTGGTATTCAGATCCACACCTCCAGTCTCGTGACACTATCACTATGTTACAATCTCCCCTACTTAGATCACAGCTGTTCTTCAACTTCAACCACACCTTCCCACACTATCCCCAAATCCTTCAGCATAGAACTCTACCAACCCTCATTCTGAATGTACTCAATGACGGAACATCTGTAGCTTTCTTGGGCGGAGAATTCCGAGAGTTCAAAAACTAGTCGTAAATGGCTAACTCCTTTATTCTGAGAATGTGGCTTCCAATTTTAGATTCCCCAATCATGGGAACAGTTTCTTAACATCTACCCCACTAAACCCCTTAAATATATTACTGTGTTTCCATTAGATTACCATTCACTTTTTCTAAACTCCCTGAAATACAAGTTAGTCCACTGATTTAGAACATAGAACATAGAACATTACAGCACAGTACAGGCCCTTCGGCCCTCGATGTTGTGCCGATCTGTCATACCGATCTCAAGCCCATCTAACCTACTCTATTCCATGTATGTCCATATGCTTATCCACATATAATTCTGTCATTTCAGGAACCAGTCCAATGAACTTTTGTTGCACTCCTGCTATGACAGTTATATTCTTCCCTAGGCAAGGACACCAAATTTATACACAGTACACCAGGAGTAGAGATAACAAAGTGGAGAGCTGGATGAACACAGCAGGCCAAGCAGCATCAGAGGACCAGGAAAGCTGACATTTCAGGCTTAGGCCTTTCTTCAGAAATGGGGGAGGGGAAGAGGGTTCTGAAATAAATAGGGAGAAAGGGGGAGGCATTTAGAAGATGGATAGAGGAGAGGATAGGTGAAGAGGAGATAGACCAGTCAAAGAGGTGGGGATGGAGCCAGTAAAGGTCAGTCTAGGTGGGGAGGTAGGGAAGAGATAGGTCAGTCAAGGGAGGACAGACAGGTCAAGGGGGCAGGATGAGGTTGTTAGGTCAGAGATGGAGGTGGTGCTGAGGTGGGAGGAAGGGATAGGTGGGAGGAAGGACTGGTAAGGGAGGTGGGAACCAGCTGGGCGTGTTTTGGGATGCGGTAGGGGGAGGGGAGATTTTGAAGCTTGTGAAGTTGAGGTGGGAGGAGGGGATAGGTAGGAGGAAGGACAGGTTAGGGATGGGGGATGAGCTGGGCTGGTTTTGGGATGCAGGGGAGGGGGGATTTTGAAGCTTATGAAATCCAGATTGATACCATTAGGCTGCAGGGTTCCCAAGTGGAATATGAGGTGCTGTTTTTGCAGCCTTCGGGTAGCATCAATATGGCACTGCAGGAGGCCCAAGATTGACATGATGTTGTCTGTGGAATGGGAGGGGGAGTTGAAGTGCTTCGCAACTGGGATGTGCGGTTGTTTAGTGCGAACCGAGCGTAGGTGTTATGCAAAGCAGTCCCCAAGCCTCCGTTTCATTTCTCCAATGTACAGGAGGTCACAACGGGAACAGCGAACACAGTTTACCACATTAGCAGATGTGCAATTGAACCTCTGCTTAATATGGTAAGTCTTCTTGGGGCCTGGAATGGGGGTGTGGGGGGAGGTGTAGGGGCAGGTGTAGCACTTTCTGCGGTTTCAGGGAAAGGTGCTGGGTGTGGTGGGGCTGGAGGGGAGTCTGGAACGGACAAGGAAGTAACGAAGAAAGTGGTCCTTCCGGAAAGCAGATAAGGGCATGGAGGGAAAATTGTCTTTGGTGGTGGGGTCGGATTGTAGATGGCGGAAGTGTCGGAGGATGATGTGTTGGATTCGGAGGTTGATGGGTGGTACATGAGGACGGGGGGATTCTGTTTTGGTTTTTATTGCGGGGAAGGAGTGTGGGGGATGAATTTTGGGAAATGCGGGAGCCACAGTCAAGGGTGTTCTCGACCAATGAGGGGGGAAGTTGCGGTCCTTGAAAAATGAGGACATCTGAGATGTACGGGAGTGGAATGTCTCATCCTGGGAGCAGATCCAGTGGAGTTGAAGGAATTGGGAACAGGGGATGGCATTTTTGCAGGAAGGTGGGTGGGAAGAGGTGTATTCTAGGTAGCTGTGGGAGTCGGTGAGCTTGAAATGGATATCGGTTTCTAGGTGGCTGCCGGAGATGGAGACAGAGAGGTCCAGGGAGGAGACAGAGGTAGCAGAGATGGTCCAAGTGAACTTAAGGTTGGGGTGGAATGTGTTGGTGAAGTGGATGAACTGTTCGAGCTCCTCTGGGGAGCAAGAGGCGGCGCCGATACAGTCATCAATGTACCGGAGGAAGAGGTGGGGTTTGGGGCCTGTGTAGGTGCAGAAGAGGGATTGTTCCATGTAACCTACAAAGATGCAGGCATAGCTTGGGCCCATGCGGGTACCCATGGCCTCCCCCTTAGTCTGTAGGAAGTGGGAGGAATTGAAGGAGACGTTGTTAAGGGTGAGGATGTGTTCAACTAAGCAGATGAGGGTGTCAGTGGAGGGGGACTGGTCGGGCCTGCGGGACAGGGAGAAGTGGAGGGCCTTTCGACCATCTGCATGGGGAATGCAAGTGCACAGGGACTGGATGTCCATGGTAAAGATGAAGTGTTGGGGACCGGGGAATTGGAAGTTCTGGAGGAGGTGGAGGGTGTGGATGGTGTCACGGACATTGGTGGAGAGTTCTTGGACCAAGGGGGAGAAAATGGAGTCCGAATAGGTGGAGAGAAGTTCAGTGGGGCAGGAGCAGGCGGAGACAATGGGTTGACCAGGTTACCAGGAGTAGAATCAACAATGTTCTGTGTAATTGCGGTAAGACTGTTACACACCTTTCATACCAGACCGCTTTTTAAAAATCTAAACACAGTGTATCCATTCACTTCTGCTTGCTTAAATAGTGGACTTACATTTGCTAACATCCTGTCCTTGGGAATTGTTTGCCAGTCTATAGAGTTCTGGAAGGTTGATGCATTGACAATTTCCATGGTTACCTCATTTAATATCCTGGGCAGGGGCATATCATCAGATCCTGGGGATTTTTTGTCACTTAGTGCCATTAATTTCTCCTGTGCTATTGCTTTAGATTCCCCTATTGTCATTGACATAGATTTTAACTTATCATGGCTCACAGATTGTCGATTGAAATGCTGAGGACCAGGTGTTGAACTTTACTGAACATTGCCGAACGCTGCTGGGCACAGCTTGCTCCAGCTTGGGAATGTCCTGTTTATTCCTCTTCTCTGTTTTCGTCAAGTAACTAATCATCACTCCATGTTACTACATTAACCCCAATCTTTTGCTTCTTTCAGTTTTTAATCCTAATCCCTATGGTTGCTGACCTTTGAAGCCCAAGATCACTTTTGAGTTTAAGTGCATTCCAGGATCTACCCCAGGTAGAAAACGCAGTATGCTTACAGTGTCATATAAATCTAAACCTGATCTACTTCAGTATTCAGTTTGGCCCCTACTAACCGGGTCTCAGTGTAATACGTGTGACTGCACGTTTTCTGCTAGTACACTAAAGTATAACAGATTGAAACTGCTTGTGATGTACTATCTATCAAATGGGCATCTGTGCAGCAGGTGCAATACCTGGACTTTGTGAAGGCTGCCTCACAAAGGGTAATGGAGCATAAGGTTTCAGTTTAAAAACACAGAATGATATGAACATGTATCTCTCTCTGTTTGTGTGTCTTTAAAACAACTGTCCCTTGATCTGACTTCCAGGTCAATATTATTTTGTACAGTAACTATCTCCATGCCACCTCTGCTACTTTGTTAATCAAACCCTTGATTGAAATATGAAGTCAACCCACTCATGTCTATTCAAAGTAATGGATTTGAGACAAATATGACAATTTGTTCCATCACAGCACATTCTTAAAATCTTCTGCTGACTCCACAGAACATAGAACAGTACAGCACAGTACAGGCCCTTCAGCCCACGATGTTGTGCCGACCTGCTATCCTACTCTAAGATCAAAGTACCCTACATTTTACTACCATCCATGTGCCTATCCAGAGTCACTTGAATGTCCATAATGTACCTGACTCCTATACCACTGCTGGCAGCACATTTCATGCACCCACCAGTCTCTGTGTAAAGAACCTATCTCTGACATCTCCCCTATACCTTCCTCCAATCACCTTAAAATTATGCCCCTTCATGATAGTCATTTCCGCCCTGGGAAAACATCTCTGACTGTCCACTCTATCTATGCCTCTCATCATTGTGTACATCGCTATTAAGTCACCTCTTGTCTTTCTTTGCTCCAATGAGATAAGCCCTAGATCCCTCAACCTTTCCTCATAAGACCTGCTCTCCATTCCAGGCAGCAGCCTGGTAAATTTCCTCTGCACTCTCTCTAAAGCTTCCACATCCTTCCTACAATGAGGCACCAGAACTGAACACAATATTCCAAGTGTGGTCTAACCAGGGTTTTATAGAGCTGCAGCTTAACCTCACGCTCTTAAACTCAATCTCCCTGCCAATGAAAGCCAACACACCATATGCCTTCTAGGCAACCTTATCAACTAGGGTGGCATCTTTGAGGGAACTATGGACGTGGACCCCTTCCTCAAGTGTGCACAGATGGTTTCTGGACAGAACTATTTTTCATTGAATCTTTCTAGTATTTTCTCCAGACTCAGGAAATGTTGCAGTTATCTTATTTTTGAAATAGGAGGACCACAGACCTAGTTTCAGTTTGAATGCATTCACAGCACTGAACATAACTGATAAGTCTCAGTCCTTTCCCTGCAGTCACAGCTCAGCTCACTCAGTTCTGGCATTATGTCTGACAGGAACCTGAGGTGGAACAGCCAAGCATTGTCTGACAGCTTGTTGAATTGTTGAATTAAGAACAGTGGCAATTTCAGGCATCAGATCTAAAAGTCTTTGACAAAACCACCTCACATCAACATGGAGAATAGATCATCGCAGGCGGCACTGAGTCTGTTGAGGAAGGATTGAAAGAAGCAGCACTGAAGGACTCTTGCTGGAATCGTGTTTACAATCTTAACAACAACTTTCATTAACAACGAACAACTGTTGGTGGATGTTGGTGGATTCATCAAACTGCAGTCAGAAACATTCACAATCCTTCAGGTCCTAGTTTCTGTAATTTCACTGTTTGTTACTGTGGAAGCAGCAAGCAACATGCTCCGGATTGCCATTATAATTTATTTCTTGTTCCTAAATTCTTTGCATAAAATTATCAGTAGCCACAGTCATCAATTCTGTAATTACTTTGCCATCTATAAATGATTTCGTGTTTTGCCAGAAGATGGCAAAGATGCTTCAGTGCAGGTATTAACTTATGCTGTTGGTTTAGAAAAGCAATGGCTGATGAGCTTGCAAAATACCTTTCAACTCACTAACTTTCTTTGTCTGAAGAATGATGTTTAAAGGAAATCTATCCATTAAATTACTCTGCATCATCATATCATGTTGTTTCAAATTACCCTTTTTGATTATCAATATAATTTTGGCACATATAAGGCAAACACCGTTATCTTTTACAGTTGTGAACAGAAATTCATTTTCTCTTTCAACCTGGAAGTTGTACATTTTTAGTTTTATTTTAGATGGTCTAACTTCATCCCTCATCATTATTGCTTCACCTTGTAGTTCATGACATCATCCAGAGACAGGCCTCTGGATCAATGCCGCGGGAACATTGAGAATGTTGCTGGCTGCTTTCAAATGTTGAGTCATGGAAAGTCTATGCAGCTGATTTGTTTCTGAGACCCTGGTTGGCTTGCAATGCTCGGATTTTCGATGTGGGGTATGGCAGCATTCCCTGTAATTTTTCTTCTGAACTGACCTACTAGAGAAACATTTGAAGAAAACCTGCAGGCCTATAGAGATGGGGCAGAGTATTAGGACTAGCTGAGCTGCTTTGCAGAGAATCTACATCAATATGATGGGCTGAATGCCCTAAGATCATAAAACGTAGGAGCAGAAGTAAGCCATTTGGCCCATCAAGTCTGGTATTATGATCAATAACTGAATAACAAAATAACAATAACTATATATTTGACTGATCTGATCGTTCTCACCTCCATTTTACAACTTTTTGTTTCCCATAACATTTAATTCGCTAATGGATTAAAAATCTACCTCAGCCTTAAATATACACAATGACCCAGCCTGTACCGCCCTCTGTAGTGAAGAATTCCACAAATTTGCTACCCTCTGAAAGAAGGAATATTCCCCTCATCTTTATCTTAAATGGGTGATCCTATACTTTGAGATTATGCCCTCTGGTCCTGGACCCTCCCTGACTTGACGTTAGCACGTTTGAGATTCTGCTTTTTAATTAGAAGCCTATCTCCTCAAAAAAATCTCAGCAGAACACTATTTCAGGTCCTACCTGGATCTGGTTCCTAAACGCTCCGCAATAACCCTATTTACCCATCCTCCCACTTCAAATTCTTATCCAGCAATGAGGAACTGGCTTCAACTCTGGTTCCCGGCTGATATCATACCTTTCACAAAGCCCAGTCATGGCTACATAAATAGTATGCATTCCACCCACTGTACTCTCCCTAATAATTAGCAAATCTATTTTCCACTTGAATGCCTTCCTTCTCTTTAATGTTACGCTCAGTTTTTCCATCGTCCTGGAGTTCTTGCTCTCATCCATACAGATAGAATGTATCCCATAACTGTTGGTCAAAGTCAAATACTGAGGCCCCTTCATGACTACATTGTGATTCCCCAAACCTGCCTGAGGTTCAGTCATACAGTCCTATCCCTGACCAGTGACCAACTCTCAAGTTCTAATCAGCGAATGGGGAGTGACTGCTCCTGGAACAAAGTACCCAGGTAAATCCCCTGCTCCCTGATAACCCTGAACTTGACCATTCCAATGAGCAGGCTAATAAAATGTGAGGCTGGATGAACACAGCAGGCCCAGCAGCATCTCAGGAGCACAAAAGCTGACGTTTCGGGCCTAGACCCTTCATCAGATAGGGGGATGGGGTGAGGGTTCTGGAATAAATAGGGAGCGAGGGGGAGGCTGCTGAAGATGGAGAGTAAAGAAGATAGGTGGAGAGGAGAGCATAGGTGGGGAGTTAGGGAGGGGATAGGTCAGTCCAGGGAAGACGGACAGGTCAAGGAGGTGGGATGAGGTTAGTAGGTAGGAGATGGAGGTGCGGCTTGGGGTGGGAGGAAGGGATGGGTGAGAAGAAGAACAGGTTAGGGAGGCAGAGACAGGTTGGACTGGTTTTGGGATGCAGTGGGTGGAGGGGAAGAGCTGGGCTGGTTATGTGATGCAGTGGGGGGAGGGGACGAACTGGGCTGGTTTAGGGATGCGGTGGGGGAAGGGGAGATTTTGAAGCTGGTGAAGTCCACATTGATACCATTGGGCTGCAGGGTTCCCAAGCGGAATATGAGTTGCTGTTCCTGGAACCTTCGGGTGGCATCATTGTGGCACTGCAGGAGGCCCATGATGGACATGTCATCTAAAGAATGGGAGGGGGAGTGGAAATGGTTTGCGACTGGGAGGTGCAGTAGTTTGTTGCGAACTGAGCGGAGGTGTTCTGCAAAGCAGTCCCCAAGCCTCCGCTTGGTTTCCCCAATGTAGAGGAAGCCACACTGGGTACAGTGGATGCAGTATACCACATTAGCAGATGTGCAGGTGAACCTCTGCTTAATGTGGAATGTCATCTTGGGGCCTGGGATAGGGGTGAGGGAGGAGGTGTGGGGGCAAGTGTAGCATTTCCTGCGGTTGCAGGGGAAGGTGCCGGGTGTGGTGGGGTTGGAGGGCAGTGTGGAGCGAACAAGGGAGTCACGGAGAGAGTGGTCTCCCCGGAAAGCAGACAGGGGTGGGGATGGAAAAATGTCTTGGGTGGTGGGGTCGGATTGTAAATGGCGGAAGTGTCGGAGGATGATGCGTTGTATCCGGAGGTTGGTAGGGTGGTGTGTGAGAATGAGGGGGATCCTCTTTGGGCGGTTGTGGCGGGGACAGGGTGTGAGGGATGTGTTGCGGGAAATGTGGGAGACGCGGTCAAGGGCGTTCTCGATCACTGTGGGGGAAAAGTTGCGGTCCTTGAAGAACTTGGACATCTGGGATGTGCGGGAATGGAATGTCTTATCGTGGGAGCAGATGCGGCGGCGGAGGAATTGGGAATAGGGGATGGAATTTTTGCAGGAGGGTGGGTGGGAGGAGGTGTATTCTAGGTAGCTGTGGGAGTCGGTGGGCTTGAAATGGACATCAGTTACAAGCTGGTTGCCTGAGATGGAGACTGAGAGATCCAGGAAGGTGAGGGATGTGCTGGAGATGGCCCAGGTGAACTGAAGGTTGGGGTGGAAGGTGTTGGTGAAGTGGATGAACTGTTCAAGTTCCTCTGGGGAGCAAGATACAGTCATCTGCGAAGCCCAATGAGCAGGCTCCCAGCTTCTCCCTTTCATACATTAGAGTTCACCTAAAGCTTTGTTGTCTGTATCTTAACTTACCTTGTGCCCTGTTTACACACCAACCCTGTAGTTAGTGAATTACATTGCTTCTGGGCTGACAATATTGCAACTTCAGAGATCTTTTTAATCTTCATTTTTTGATCCTTTTGTCATCTTACCATTCAATGGCCCAGATTTTTATCCTTGGAGCAGGCAGCAGGAGACAAAAGAATTTCCATCTCAGTGTACCCACCTTGGGAGGAAGTGTTAGGAGATTCAGCATCTTCATTATTGGAAGTGGACTGCAGGAGTGGCACATTAATATCTGGGCCCCTGACCTGGGAGTGGGATTAAGTGGTGACTCAGGTGGCTGGGTGCCTAGATTGGCTGTGAAAAATGAAAGTCCTCTAGTTCTCATTACCAATTCATATCACGTCATGGCCCTCAACCCTCCTCTATGGCTTCTCAAGCACTCCATGCCAAGCTATGCTCCCATTCACCCACTAAGGCCCTTCATGCCCTACTTCTCTCACCAACTCACCCCTTGACAACGTATTCTAGGCCAAGCTATGTCTAAGCCCAATCAGCCATTTTACACTGTACAGAAGATGACAGTGTAATGATATAATGGTAACAGAATGTGAAAAACATCTCTTTAAAAAATATGGGCTTCCCCAATTCCTTCACTTGTGAATCTCCTATTTTAGCTAGTCCATCAATGATGGTTTGGCTTTCATCTAAAAATGTCCTTGATTCTGGAATTTCCCCTTCATACTTACCACTGTTCTCAGTCTTTCCCCATGCCATCCTTTCTGCTGCTTTCATCAAACCCATATCTCTTCCTCACTCTCCTCATTTAAAATCCACCTTTTAACCAACATTTTGAACATTTGTCCAATTATCTCCTAATGTCGTTCAGGGTTAAATTGTGTTTGATAATTCCTCTGTAGAAATTATTGGGATGTTTCGCTGCATAGAAGATGTTATATAAATGCAGGTTATTATTGTTAAGAATCACTGCACCTCAATCCATGCCTGTAATTTACCTAAATTGTATGTTTCAAAAATTTCCTGTGCTGTAATAGATGTAAATCACATTTACATAATGTTGCCAGTGAAACAGTGCACCAAAAGAATTTCACACAGAGCTAGCTTGTCTTCACCGGATCGTGTAAACAAACCATTAGCATAGGTGGTACCAGCCATAGGGCAAATTGAATGGATCTCTGTCATCTCCAATGACCCTTCATTTTCAGAACCTCCTGCCTCTCCTCTATTATGTAGAACATTGGTAGGTTATTCCAGGTCCATTGTTCTGATTGCTAGGGGGTGGGAATGAAAATGACAACACTTTTGTCAATTAAAGTGAAGTCACACTGAATCAGCTGGGAAAATTGTCGTCTAATTCAATAAATCTCAGTTACAGAATTATTTAGGGGACTTGGAGCTTAGCTGCACTTAAGCATTTGGATATAAATCCATGAACCTCACACTTGTTAGACCCTTGCAAAGTTTTGTATATGACAGGCAGAGATTTTCTGTTGATGTAACTTGAAAGTAGCGTAAACAATGGAAGAAATGTAAGCCTAGTAACGGTTCAGCACAACATTGGTGTAAATCAATTACACACGCATGTCACTCTTGTGCTGTTGTTACAATAAGATTTCATCAGGATTTGAGTGATGCAAGTTATGGCAGGATTTGAGGCAGAATCAGATAAAAAGTCTGGCGAGACCCATCTCACTCCATTTTTATGCTTTTGCTGAGCAGCAGAGTGTGTTTCTCACTGGGCATCAGTGAGTTGCCAATGAAGGAGGACTATAGTTTAAGTGTATTATCAACATTGAGAATTCTCAACGTGGCATTCTGAGCAGGTACTTGGTGACTTCATCTCAGCGTCCGCTGCAAGGATCCTCCTGAGCACAAAACATTGAATAAGTCATGTCGTCACCTTTGTTGGAGATGCTGACTAACCTGCTGATGTTTTCCAGCTTTTTTTACACTTATTTCCGGTTTCTACTGGCTACAGGATTTTACTTTACAATGGGTTGTTGTCCAGTGTGTGGGAACCGTGTGTAGGAGTCGGCAAAAATGAGGATACTGAGAGTTTTTATCCGGTCCCTGTGGTACACGTGAAAGATCCATACACAATGCAAAGGTACTCACTGCCCAGTGTGTACTGTTCAAGAGGTGAAGTGGAACAAAGTATTAATTTGGTCTAAGATGAACTATTCCTTTCCATGTTGTGTACACCATATTTTGTTAAATTAGCTTTCTTCAGAACTTCTGACCTATTGCATTTGAAATGTTGACTGATGTTGTTACTCTTTAATTTTTTTATCATGCTTTAGATCAAATTCCACTTTTACTTCAAGGGTAACAATTTCCAGCACAGTTCACTGTTGTCTTTTTATAGTGACTTTTGAAAACATTCTGCTAAATTATTTTCCCAGACTGTGCAATTGCTGGATCAGTTAACATCTTGGTTATTAATTGCATTTGATAGTATTTTTATTGGCGAAGAGGAGAAGCAACAATGATAATTCTCAGTATGTCAGGAAATATATTTCTTGTTCTTGTTACCATTTATGTTGAAGGCATTCTCACTCAATGTTGGGATGCTTGCTATTTTCCTGAATTTACAATAAAGCATTTAGACAAACAGAATGCTGCTGTCAGGGTCCAATGCACAGAATCTAAGTTGCCAGGACCAGGACTCACGTGTGAGAGCCTTACATTGCCTGTTAACTTTTCTCTTACTTCAAAATATGGATGTAGATGGTGGTAGTCCCAGCATATGTGGCACTTTTACATCAATGTCTGCAGATTGAGCAATTAGCCAGGGCTCAGATGACAGTTAGTA